>NW_027187809.1:0-61959 GCF_041381155.1 Argopecten irradians
TATGAAATATAATCTAGTCTTCCTAGGTCTTCATGAAGTATCCCGTGAGGATACAGAGGGAGTTGTGAGATACTTTTTGTATAATGAATTCGGTATCACGGAGAACATTGATTTTGGCAACGTCCATAGATTCGGGAAGAGGAAGGCCGCGACCTATTTTGGCTAGGTTCATTTACCAACGCCAGCACGGGCTGATTCTATCACTGACCCACAAGCTGCAGGGGTCGCGTTATAGTATTAATGAGCAGTTCCCTGTCGTGGTCGAGGATGTCAGGAGGAAGCTTTACCCAGTCGCCTAACGACTTCTTAGAGAGCGCCATGGGGTAAAATTTATCCGGGACAGAATGTATGTTGACGGTGGTTTTTTACACGGGGCCTGAGGCTTCAGGACCTCAACCGGTTCAACAAACGAACCAAGTGTTTCATGATTCTGCAAACTTACAACATAATAGGCGACGACCTCAGAAACGTTACACATTAATACATTAAATTGGCTGTATGATGTAAAAAATTATTTAGGTAGATGCGGTTTCAACAATATTTGGATTGCTCAGAATGTAAATAATGAAAAACACTTTTTGGAAGTGTATTCACAGCGCTTGCATGATATATTTATTCAGGAACTGCGTTGCGCATTTGATGTTTCTTCAAAATGTGAAATTTACAAACATCTTGTTGATAACTTTGAAATTCAATTTTATTTAAAGAAATCTTTGAATTCTAAAACTAAACAAATATTGAGTAAATATCGCATGCAGGCCCACTCTCTGCATATTGAAGCTGTGAGTTATAACGCCGTTCCCAGAGGCGATAGACTTTGTACTGTTTGTGACAAAAATATGTAGAAGATGAAATGCATTTTGTATTACTATGTCCTGCTTATTCTAAGTTTCGTAAAAAGTTTATAAAAGCTTATTACTACAAACACCAAAGTGTATATAAATCAATTATGTTATTTTCATCTTACAATGTAAAGAGCTTTAATTTGCTGGGGAAATATTTGATCCAGGCAACAGAAAAAAGGAAAATTATCATTAATCTGCAGTAGTATATCATACTCATATATTAGCCAATTTGTTTAATTTCTTATGAAGTATATCGGAATTATCCTCCGCCATCTTGAAACATGACAATGATTATTGTATTATGTATTTATGTATTTGTAAAATCTATATGCTGTATTGCATTTGGAAAATAAAAAAACATGAAACTTGAAACTTTTTTTTAAAATTCGTATTCCGTATTTGCATCACTAGCTACTAATATTTTTCACATGAATATCAATTATAAGCTCTTAGGCTTCACTCGTTATATATCCGAATGGCTGTATCTCCATTTGCCCACACTTTTTATAATCTGATAATTAGCAGAATGGTGTGACAAGGATTATACCTTAGAGTAGCTAACCTGTGTTTACTCGTGTTTATTTTGTCTGTGAATTTCACATGTGCTAATTGTACTTGTATTAAGGATACCATTTATTTATGAGATGTACATAAGGGTACATAACCGCACCCTCATCCACATGTTGTCCACATTTGTCAATGAGATCTATAATGATTGGGATGATCATCTTCCATATATCCTAATGGCATATAAAGCTACAGCACAATCCAGTAAAGGGTGTAGTCCTAATCTAGTTATGTTGGGAAGGGAGACAACCTGCCCCTTGGATATCATCATGGGATTACCCTCTTCCGGTGAAACAGTTTGTAAAAATCAGTATGTTGAGTGGTTAAGAAACAGTATGCGGGATTCATTTGGTTTTGTACGTGATAATTTGGCTGTTGCAGCTCAGCGACAAAAGAATTATTACGATATTGGGTTAAAACCTAGAGAGTACAGAATTGGGGATTATGTATGGCGGTGGTACCCGCCAGCCCTTTCTGGTAAACTAGGAAAAAGGGTTGACAGACCCATATAAGGTAGTTAGGGTTATACCCAGGTACACATACCTAGTACAGAAAACCCCATCTGCAAATCCAGTCTCCGTACATGTAGATCATTTGAAACCGTACGAAGGGAAACTGCCAGTCTCCACATGGACGACTGAGCCTGACTCAATATGGTCAGATATTTCAGTTGACATTAAGATACCTGATTTGGATTCCAGTCAAAATGACATAGAGAGCCTAGATCCAAATCCTGTAGTCAGAACCAAAACGGGTTGTTAAACCAAGGGAAATCTACTCACCATAACCCCCAACTCCACTGACCTGTCTCTATCATTTCTCGTTTCTGCCCTCTCTATACATGCTTTCACTTGTGTAAATTGTCTGCTATATAGTTAAAAGAATACAAATAAATACAATAAATATTTCAAATTGTTTGTATTTGGAAGTATTAGTTACAAGATGGAAAAGTTTACAAGTATAGAAACTGAGTAATATCTCTTTAAATTAACAGTGACTAGTGTAAGGGAGATAACTACTCCCTAGTATAATGGAAATTTAAACTTGAGTCTACAAGTTTTGTTTATTATTATAAACGGTGAAGTTGTTTGATCACCAGGGTTTCTGCTTATTAAACTGTTTGCTCATTACAATATTTGTATATTTCTGAAATGGATGTTCTGGAATTAAGTGTATTTCCAACCGATGTACAGGAGCTGGATGAGGACCTCTGTCCTGTGTGGCAACCACAAGGTATGGCATGCCCCGTGGTAGGGTGAAGCGAGGAGGTATTCTTGCGGTATACCCTGTTGGCCAGGCATTGGCGTAGGATTCATGAACCAACGTTCACGGCTGTCGTGTGTACTCTTTGTCTGTTCTGGAACATGCAGAGAAACCAGCTTCGCCGGCATCTGGTCAGCTGACATCACCAGACACCTAACCAAGTGGCCGAGGCAATGCTGTGTATCCGTGAGATAGAGCGGGATAATCCACATTTCTTGAATCCCAGGAATGTTCTGATGCCAGTGTCACCTCCCTCGGAAGGTGCTATTCTACACCGAAAACGCGTTCCGGACGCGCAGCGGCAGGCGGTGCATTCCAGTGCCGTAGATATTCATGGCCATGGGGTGGTTTTCCAGGCATGTGATGTGCATATCTGTGAGTGGCAGGACAAAGACGGAAGGTCCTGGGCTGTATCAACCGCTCGGAATGAACAGACCCTATGGACGAGTACCGGTCAGTTATGGACACGTTTCCTGAAAACTAAAATGAAAATTGTCATATGTTTAGGTTTAAAATAATTGCATCTATATGGAAATTTCACCATTTTATTATCTCCTAACAATTATGTTTTTGGTTGGAATATGATGAAATAATTGTGATCCAGTCACATGTGTTTGTGTTACTTATTAAAATATATATATACATAAAAACTGGTACAATAATTTAGGGTATACCTTGTTTTCACACATTTTTTATGTGTGGCTGGACACAAGAGCAAATTTTTTCTCCTCTGAAACAAATATTTACTGGGTGTTACACTCATTTCATTATTTAATTATTTTTCTACTCGTTATTGTTATTATGTGTTTGAATGATCTATATTAAGAAATATGTTTGTATTTATTTTCTTAGTGCAAGGGAAGCTATAGGAGAATGAGATGCTCCCTTGCACTCGCCTCCCTTATTTTGGGTGATATTTTTGTTATGTATGAGTGTACTTTTATTTGGCAAATTGGGTATAACTGTTTCATACATATCTTTTCGTACTATAGTTCTCAATTTGTTTGTATTTTCAATATATATTTTTGGATACAGTATTTACACTTGAATATCATTTTGATAGACTTGGATTTATGTGCGTTAATGAGGTACCATGTGTATATACATTGCTAACTAAGCATAATGTAGTTGTTATAAATACTTCCGGTGCTTAATACTTCCGGTGCGGAATTTGTAATTTTTTTCTCTCTCTCTTTCATTGATAATTTTGCTCCAGACAAATGTTGTGTTTTGTTAACATTTGTCAATTTTTTATAGGAGGGAGGAGTGTGAAAGTATTGATATTTGTAAATTGTATGAACGGCGTGTGTGAAAGTGAGTGTGTAATTTTTTTTGTTCAATATACATGATAATTATTATTATGTCATCTTTTTATGTATTGCTTAATTGATAATGTTACCTTTCTGTATTGTTTATTACCGATTGTTTCATGTTATCATCCGGGTATCTCAATTTCGTTACATCCTTATTTTCGGTCTATCTTCCCGTTAAATTTGTAACAAGGTATCTTATTGGCTAAATTTGTCCCATTGTGTAATCGCTATATAAACCCGCTGTAGTCCGTGTAACTTCAGTCTGCATTAGCACTGACCTGCTGGTAGACTCATTCTCTGTTCTCTCGTGTCTGTCTCTTTATTGTTGTCTGCGGGGTTGGGGGGTCTGTGTCCCTTTATAATTAGGCTAGCAGTTATGTAGTACAGTGCATAGTTCCGTAAGCTGAAACCAGCGGTAGGATCCTTCGATGTCCATGTATATACTTTGTTGTTGTAAACTTTACACTTATTATGTTGATATTTAAGCATCTGCGGGTGCAATAAAATGCCCTGTACCACAGTGCTGTGTTGTTTACTCTCTGACCACGCTATATCTCTACGGAACCCGGGTTGAACGACATTGAACCTGGGTGCAACGTACACTGTAGTGACACTAGTATTCGTAGTGACAGATGAACGTGACTACACTCCTATTAAACAAGCAGCCCGCGAATGTTCGGTAGAACTTCAATCTGAGGACATCGAAAGATCACATCGCGTTTGTCGCGAAATTCAAGGTAAACCGCGTCAGATAATTGCTCGTTTGAATTCTACGGACATCTTTAAACTTAAGTCCAGCTCAGGTTTCCGGAATTAGTACGACACATCGGAAACATTTCGGTTAACGAGAACTAAACTCAGTTTCGTAGCAAACTGTCGTTCCTTGCTAAGAAACTAGTCAGAGATAGCAAAACTATCCAAAACATGGACAACCAATGGTAACTGTAACATATATGTTCGTGACAAAAATGACAAAGTGTTCATAATACGAAAAAGAAAGTGATCTGGTACCGTTCGGACATGTTATTGGCTCATAATGGTTTTGCTACCTTGTATGTGAAATTAATAAGTATTTGTATTATTCATTCATAACTTGGTATATTATTAGCTCAAAGAAGATCATTCAAATTTAAATAACACTCTTTAATGAGTAATTAAGAATAAAGTTGATTAGTTATACTACTTATTTAAGCTTATGTACTTGATGTTTATAAATCATACTTGTCATACTTTTCGTTTTTAAACATTGTTTATTGGATATGTTGTTAATAGTTTTATGTAGTTTTATTCAGCTTTAAACCATTGTTTGACATAAATGTCTGTCTATGCAATCGCATCTATTTAGGATGCATGTGCATGTATATTTTTTCCATTGTATATCTTTAAAAATGACAACTTTAGACTGTACTTTAATTCTAATTTCACTTTATAAATTAAGCACCTCATATTATTTATACATGGATATGTAAACATACATTATAGTACATGTTTCTAAAGTATATTCAAAGTGCTGAGATAGACACATTCATCCGTTTCAAAAAAAAATCTTATTCTAGCATGGCGTAAGTCCACGTTGCATGGAATTTAACGACTGCAGTTCTGCGGATAATCTCTCGTGTCTACTAATTTAAGAGATCCAGGTCTCGTGGCTACTGGTCAGGATCAGTGACATTTTATATGTTGCTCACTGGCTAGTACGTCCATCTTAGACCACGCTGTTCAAGTTCAAGTTCAAATGATATTATATATAAAGAGCTCCACCTCCTCAATTAAAAAAATTACATAATAAATGCACTACGAAAGTTATCTTTAATATATAGAAAGCAGGCCACTTCTATAAAAGGGAATGTATGAGAGACTGTAAGAATATATACTACACATTACGCAAGATATCGGACTAATAAAAAACGTTTAAAGATAAATGATACAAATTCCAGTTATTATGAAATTAAGTTTTGGCTACTATAGACAACACATATCACTATTTTTGGAGAATAAAACATAATTGTTCTGTATCACAAATTTCAGAATTTATCCTAACAAACCTTTAAGAGTAGGTTCATTTCTAACATCCTGATATGACGGATTAATTTAATAAAACATGGAACTTATCTTTTTGATCATGGCAGTTAAAATATGTTCTAGAATTCAAATCTAAGTTTTCTTAACGCCCAATTTCTAGGTTCGAAATTGAGAGCCACTCCACATCGTGAATTTGGATTGGGCACCGCGTGTTTTTGTAGACATAACTTTAGATAAAAATAAAATTTCAGTACCAAAACTACTCGTAAGAAGTTTTTTGTAAAGTTCTCAGTTCACTTCGTCCACGATCCAGATGCAGATAGGGAGTTGTTTAATTGTAACTTCCGTAGAATCCAATAAATACTATCAAGATTCTTTTGAAAAAAACACCAGTGGTCTTGCACTGCTAAAGGTATAAGGTTCCTATAATGTATCTAAAAGTGGTAACTGTAGAAGACCGAAACGTTCTATCACACCGGAAATTCAAGTTACGACATCTTGGCCCGCTTTTAAAACAAGACCATGAGAAAACCTTTATATTAATCCTGGAAGTATCCATTGTATGTAGCCGAATTAAACACTGGACTAATATAGTGTCCCATATCTTCACTTTAGGTAGAATCCAACCGATATCCCCGTGCACTGCTGTATTAGGTGCGTATTTTCCGCACGATTCTGTATTGCGTTAATACAGGAAATAAGACTTGAAGCCCAAAAATAGCTGCTCCGTAATTGATAACCGCCATTAAACTAAAGGCTCATATAATTTCGAGTTTTGAATTGTGTGAATACTCCGAAAGACTTATATTTGGCGATCACTTATCCAAGTGCTCGATTAGCTGATTTTAGCGACTGTTTTAGCCAATAACATCGTAGTTGAAGTGTTCCGTAAGGATGAGGTCAAGGTACCAATATTATCGACGACGTCAAATTTCTCATGCCCGGCATTGTGAAACAGTTCCGCGTTCTCTGTATCGACGGAAATCTTAACATTTTGTGGTCTTTGCATCAAACGTTCAGTGTATCTAGTAAAAGCTGCAGATCCTCCTCTGTTTCGGCTTTTAAAACGACGTCATCGGTGTATGCTAACACACACAGTCTATTGCCGTCAATATCAATTCCAACGTTTTGTGTGAATTCAATAAATGTATGTCGTAGGGTTAAATATATGTATATATTGTCACGTGTTCACGTATATGTGAATCAATGTTTACAGTGAATGTTATATGTTTATCGATCTGTGTGTCTATTTATAGTATGTGTCCATGTGCGTCCAGTAGTTATGTAATGTCTATTTTTACTGTAACCTGTTCGTCCAGTTGTGTCCAGGTATGTATGGGGATGTGTCAGATGCAATGAAATCCGCAAACCATATATCAATAAAGATGCAATATGTGCTGTAAAGAAGAAACACCAGGAATGGACAAAGTTCCACTGCAAAACAATACTGCAAAAACAAACAGGTTACACAAGCCACCAAACGATTATCAATAATACGTATGAAATAGCGAACCATTTGCCCAGGAGTACAAGCTAGCCCACAAGGCTATTGTCGATTATCAGGCTCATATAAAGATCAGTATGCAAGCCTAAAGCGTTAACCGTCAGCTAGCTGAAAACATAAAGGATAGCCCAAAACTCTTTTGGAACTATGTCAGATCGAAAACAAAGACAAAATCTACCATCACCAGAGTCAATAATCCAAATGGAGACCTAACAGAAACAGATGAGGAAAACAGCCGAAGTTTTGAACGAATTTTTTGTCAGTGTATTTGCGGAAGACGGAAATACCAATCTATCCCCGTTACCCATGAGGAATATAACAAGTTCACACTGGTAAATTTTGACATCACGGAGGAAACAGTACTAAAAGGCACTACATAAACAAAACCAAATTAATCACTGGTCCGGACAGAATTCATCCGAAACTTCTACTAGAAACAAAGGAATAGTAAAGCCTTTCACCTCACTATTAAAAGATTCAATCGAATCCGAGGAAAGTGTAGTGGACCACAGCAAATGTTTGCCCAATACATAAGAAAGGCTCAACAAAGGATCCAAATAAACTATCGTCCTTTAAGTCTGTCATCTGTACCCTGTAAAATCTAGCAGAGGATAATACGTGACAATATCATTGAACACCTAAAGACCAACAATACACTGTCACCAGAACAACATGGATTTACACCAGGCAAATCTTGCACAACACAGCTTCTAGAGTACTAGAACACTGGACACAGGCCCTTGACAACAAGAACAACATTGATGTTATGTATTTGGACTTTAGTAAAGCCTTTGGCAAAGTGTCCCATAGACTCATACACAAATTAAAATCCTATGGAATTGGAGGCAAAATTCTGTCATGGATACAACAAATTCCGTCGGGACTACAAAAAAATGTTACTATAAATGGAACAAGCTCCAAATCCAAAAAAAGTAAAGAGCGGTGTGCCACAAGGAAGTGTACTCGGGCCCATAATATTTTTAATTTATGTCAACGACATCCCAGAGGTAGTGAATTGTGTCGCCAAACTATTTGCTGATGATACCAAATTGTATTCAGAAATCAACACATTACAGGACTGTGAATAGCTACAGAGAAATATTGACAGGATCTCAGATTGGACTGACCTCTGGTTAATGAAGTTAAATAAAGAAAAATGCAAGCATATGGAAATTGGCAATATCCCCATTAACAGACAATACAGCATAAAGGACGGCGACAACAGAATCCGACTTGGGAAAACCAACAGTGAGAAAGATCTGGGAGTCACAATGGATAATACCCTGAAATTTACAAATCAAGCGAACAAAGCTTCATCAAAGGGAAACCAAATAATGGGTATCATATTTAGAACATTCACATATATCTTGACAACCAAACCTTTAAAACACTGTATATAGACTTTGGTTAGACCTCATTTGGAATACTGTTCTGTCGTTTGGTCTCCCTGGGCAAAAAAGATATAAAAACCATCGAAAAACGTCCAACGAAGAGGTACAAAAATACTTGTTAACCGTAATCTCACCTATTCAGACCGATTGAAGACCCTGGGTATCCCAACACTCGAATATAGAAGACTGAGGGCCGATATGGTGGAGACCTTTAAAATAATCAACAAAATCGACATTGTTTGTTTGTTTCATTTATTAACGTCCTATTAACAGCTATGGTCATGTAAGGACGGCCTCCATGTATGCGGTGTGTTGCGTGTATGTTGTGCGAAGTGCGTGTTTTGGGCGACTGCGGTATATTCATGTTGTGTCTTCTTGTATAGTGGAACTGTTGCCCTTTTTATAGTGCTATATCACTGAAGCATGCCGCCGAAGACACCAAGCAACACACTGCCAACCGGTCAACATTATACTGACAACGGGCGAACCAGTCGTCCCACTCCCTGTATGCTGAACGCTAAACAGGAGCAGAAAACTACCACTTTTATAGGACTTTGGGTGTGTCTCGGCGGCCAGGGGACAGAACCCATAGCCTTCCTCACAGGGGCGAACGCTCAACTCAAGGCCAAAAGTGAGGCTCCCGGGGTGGCCAAGGGAGGCATTAGGAAAGATAAAGTCAGTTAGGAAGAAGAGAAAAGATTAATATCCTAAATTTAGTCGCCTTTTACGATCATGGCAATTGGGGCAGCAGGTTATAATTCTAACGCCCTACCTGCAGGGCCATTGTTACCAGTGAGAACATGTGTACTCCAATGAGACACACATAGGTACAAGAGGTCATAACAAAAAACCTCTACAAGAAAACCCTTTCGTCTCAACTCAAGCAAGAAACGTTTCCAGTAAACAGGATGAGTGGAGTCCTGGAATTCTCTCTCCCTGTTGATGTGGTCAATGCTTAGAACCTGACCATTTCAAAAATAGACTAAATAAGCACTGGAAAACCACGCCATGAATTTTTTACCATCAACCTAGGAAAACCAGTATATTATACATAAACCTAGAACATACTTTTAAGAATTTTAAGCAATCACGTTAAATACTTTACCATTATTGTAAATATCACTATACATCTCTACAAGCCTTTTTTGGCTTCCCAATGATGTTGAACTGATGAGAAATGAGAGTTGGCACGCGGAAAGGTGCGTGTTTGCGTGTGTATTTAAGTGGTGTGTAAGAAGGGAGTGGCGCAGTAGCCAGGGAAACGACGGGTGAAATATACGGGTTTACGTCGAACAACCTATTAAACGAGACATTTATCCGGACTACATGTCACCATGATAGTCAAAGGGGTTCAATCTTTGATCCAGTAATCTATGTGGCGACGCTCCTGAAGTAATAAATAGATAGATAGAAGCAGCTATTGTTCTTGTTTCATTCACCTATCACATGTATATAAGTTCATTTATATATGCATCAAATAATAAACTGGATAACAAACATCCGTGTTTTAACCGCAGTTGACAGCGAAAAAGTCGGTATTTACACTGTTGACACGTACGCAGCAATACAAGTCACGATAAAGTGATGTGATGGCACCAAATAATCGGCCACCAATGCCCAGGTCGTGTAGTTTTTGGAAGAGTAGTGATCTATCGATGGAATCAAAGGCTGTACAAAAGTCTATGAATGCTGTAAATGTCGATAATTTCTTAGCTTTGCGCGAATCTATAATAGAAGTTAGTGTAGACAGATGGTCTACGGTGCTTGTTCCTTTCCTGAAGCCGTTTTGTTCGTCACAAATTATGCCGTTAGCGTTTTCCCGGGTAGTGAGTCGCTGATTTAAAATACCACAGTATAACTTATAAACAGCCGATGCATGGGTTATTCCACGGTATCCGGAGGAGTCCCGCGGGTCAATCGACGAAGATGAGATTGGATTTGTAATGCACTTTTTCCATATGCTGGGAATAATTTCTAATTGGAAACATTTATTGAAAATAGCGAGTAGACTGTCAACAGCCGTTCTTCAAGAATGTATTACGAAGTACCTCCATAGGGATTTCATCTATGCCAGTAGATGTTTTACATTTAGCTGAAGGCACTTTCTATTTCCTCTCTCTATATAGAGTGTTGTAGGATATCTTGTAATAAGGAATTTTTGACGTCACCGGCGATGATAAAATCCGCACAAACACGGCTATTTGGGTTAAGTAGAGTTTGGAAGCTGAATTTCCATGTTTGTAGAATATCGGTGGTATTATAACTGATTGAACCATCGCTTTTTAAAATTCCATAGGAATGAGATTTTGTCGTTCATTACCGACGCCTTCCTTCCAAAACTGTTTTTGGTCATTTGACTGGACATTTTCAATGTCCGACTGTCTTTTGTACCAGTAACGTCGTTTGGCTTTTTGTACTTCGTTGTCAAAAGCTTTCCAAAATTTTACAAATGCTGACTTCAAAAGGTGTTTTCCTCGTTAATTTGACTTTAACCATGCTTTTTCTGCTGAACACGTTTGATACCAAAGAGCAGATAACTGTCATTCCACCAAGGTTTCCGTATCCGCCTTGCTTGTGTGAATTTCCAGTAGCTATGTCACAGTGACGTAAATGCTTGTCCATTTCATACTTTATGGAACCTATAAATTCTCAATACACGTTGTCCATATCATCTTGTGAGAAGTTGTAGTTTTCAAGTTTTGATATACAGCTGAAAAGTTGATCGCTAATGTCACCTAAGAAATTTGATGGTACACTGCCTCTATCGTAACGTCGGTGGTATAAATCTCCAAGATAAAAGGGAATGGTCGGGCAGTCCGGAAAGGGCACACATATCGTGTTCGCTCGCGAGCTCAGATACAGTATTTACTGAGAAAGAGTCCAATGTGTGAACGAGTTCATAAGGAATTATACAGTAATCAACCACAGACGATCCTATAGTTGATACACATGTAAAGTTATTTTTTAACTGTATTCCGACTGTTGAGTATGCAACAATTGACATGAGTTAAAATCTCGCATAGTAGAGTCCCGTGTTTGTTTACCTTAAAATCAATAACATCTCTATGTTTTATTTCGTCTACACCGGATATGAAATCATCGGTATCACCGCATAGACCGTTAAAGTCACCACAAATATTAAATAGCGGATTGGTACCAGTTGTACTGATTTCGTATAAATGAGACATCAATATTTCCAGAAACTTTCCTGCATCAACTCCTCTCGTAGAATTCTGGCCGCCCTACGGTGTCAAATGCATATGTCTTTTTATAGGTAGATTATGTTATAATGTCAACCCTGATTTTTTTGCTATAATCCATAATAATATGCTGTTCCTTCATTAAACCAAATTATAATACACAGTGCATCCAACCCCTCCCCTTCATTTTTTCTTCTATTCCAATCTTTTCTTTTCGATAGCTTTTCCATTAACGCAGATACGCCACTTTTCATAGTATAATACCGCAATTCAAACATCCCGCTTCGCCATTTTTGTTTTTACTACCAATGGGCATGCCTCAACGTTGCTGACTAAAACGATCTACCAGGCCAGGTGCTCGGTTGGGGGTTTAATGATCCGGATTTATAGCAAGGATATATATATCTATTTCTTTCATATCTACGGGTGTAATACTGGCTGGTCCAGGGCAATACACTCATGTCGCCTGAGGCTGTATTACATGGCTACTCTTGCAATAAAGCCTCGTGATGTCACGGCATCAACAAAATCTCTATTTCCTCGGTAAAATTTTAACTCTTTTTTTTTCACGAATATGACTGGTTTTACTATGAAAGATGCAAACAACGGAATTTGTTATGAAAGTATCACGTAAATTTTCATGTATGGAAATGTATTCAAGCCTCGGGTTTTACTACATTTTGTGACCCTCGGGTAGAACATCCCTATCCTTCATATCCACATATGAAAGAGTCTTATACTAGTATGTGTTGGTGTCAATCATTACTTTGTTTGTTAATTAATCACTAAGATTGTAAAAATAACCTACACCATATTAATGTACTTTTGTAAATCAAATGAGATAATCAAACAACAGACCAGTGACATTTCCCCAGACAATGACATACAAATGTACTCAGTACAGATACATGTCACTTACATATAAGCAGTAACTCAGAAGATTTTTTTAAGTGGTTCCTCAAAATTATAAAATGACTTAATCCAGATTTGCAGACAAATACTATTTCATAGTTAATAGAGTTCATTACACAACAACTAGATCAGTGTTGAGAATCACGATGGGGATTTAATGTCACATGCAGTCATTGAAAAATATAACATTGAACTTTACATGTACATCCTAGATCTTTCATTATATAGAAGACATTGCTCACAAACATTTCATCTATTTCTCTCTCTCCAACTTTCTATTTAGGTTAAAAGGGTTGTTGTTTTCTTGATTTAAAATTGCAATGTTATAAAATATAACATGTATATATATAAATAATTCTTAAACAGGTATGACAAATTCTGCTTTTCTGAAAACTGTGTTTAGTAATCAATATTGATATACCAACCAAAATATGGTCAGTGTATAGCATGAAAACTAATATCAATGTGAGGCCATGTAAACACATACATGTATAGATATATTTCATATTCCAAGTGATCCTGAATTAAACACATCATGTGGATACATTTATTTTCATCTGTAAGAAGAAATTGTAAGAATCTTTAAGATTGTGTGTTCAGTATTATTGTATTTAAATGAACCTGTGCTACCTCCTGAGGCTTTATTGCATCCATTTGTATCAACTAATTAGTTTAATATACAATTATACAGTGTACCTGCATGTATCACCTAGCACCTACAAGTATAAATGTACATGTACCAGGCATATATTAACTGTACCTATACTATTACCATGCATACTCTATCTTGTGATGTCCAGTATTATAACTTTAAAGAAATTATGAACAAATTGATATATTTATGAGTGCTGTAATGTATTTACTGAAAAATTATACTTTATTTTAGAATAAAACCATTTTCTGAGACATTCACGTCCTCATATAGGTTTGTATGTGACAATATGTTCCAAAATTATTGTGCTAAATGCTGCATTTTTTCAAATGAACAAAAGAAATATTGTAACAGATGATGGACTCAGGAAATTAAAAAAAAGATACTTATGGTTTCCATGCATTTAATACTGTCTGGTTTTTACATATAGAAACATATATATTATGTGTATAGCCTCAAGAAATTTTTCCTATATTCTGGGGTTTTCCATGCCTGCAACATAAACAAAATAGAAAATTAGACATGAAAAATTATACCAGGCACAGAGCTAATGATCTTAACAATATCCAATCATGGCTGGATTATAGGGTATCTCTGTTCTATAGGGAACAAATTAAAATGCACTATGTACAGGTAAAAATACAATTTTATTGCATTGACATGACCGTTATGAGGACTTTCCTTAACCTCCTATTTGTGGTCTTTCAGTAAAAATGGAATGGATATATCATTCCCAATTTTACCATTTTACAGATAAACTCTCAGGTAAAAATGATTTACATGTAGCTACATGATTACATGTACAAAATATCTCTATATGCTATAAAATAATTATACATGAATCACATGTATTTGAATCCTCTTAATAATTTGATATGGGAAAATTTTAATATGTAATGTTTTGTAATGCAAACCTTTTAAAATCGAAGCTAACTACTTTATATAGAAGATGGAACATTTATATTTGGCACGCAGCAGGTTGATGGCTCAGTGAACCTTATTCCATAAACATTTTTAGTGAAGATTCAGTGGAAATGTTTATTTTGATGACTACGTCGAGCACAATGGACTGACCAGTACAGTGACTACTGTTTACTCACGCTAGTGTGTATATATATACCTTACCTACACGTGTGTTACCTGTATCTACCTGACGAACTATCTTGTTATCATGGCTAACAGATCTAGACAAAGTGTAGGTGGGAGGGCGACATCCGGAAAACAGTTGGATATTTTGTCAGAATCCATGGAAAATGACAGAATAGAAGAGTTATTCGGAATGATCTCCTCACTGGTTACAAAGAGTGACATGGATAAACTTATGGACAAAAAATTGGAAAGAGGATATAAGAGAGGAAAACCGTGTGTTGGTTGAACAGATGGAAGGGAAAATTTTTGATTTAGAAAAGGAAAATGAACTGATGAGGAACAAAGTAGCATCACTTGTTGACCACGTCAGGGAAAGTGAAAAGTTCAACGCATCCATGGACTATAAGTTGAATGATATTGAGCAGCAAGGGAGGAAAAATTCGATTCGAATTATAGGCCTTAAGGATGGAAATGAACGGGAATCAGTAGAAGACTGTGGGATTCCTTTGAGGTTGACATTAGTGACAAGGACATCGACATTGCCCATCGGCTCGGGCGATACAGCAGAGACCGACCGAGGACTGTGATCTGCAAGTTTATCCACAGAAGGAAAAAGGCAGAGATTATCAACAACCGGCGGAAACTCAGAGGGAAACCACAAGTGAGTTTTAGGACCTTACAAAGCGGAACCAGGACATTCTCAAAGAGGCATACAAACTTAAGAGTGTGAAACATACGTACAGTGTAGATGGAAAACTCTCTGTGGTACTGGACAATGACAAGAACCGCAGACTGCGTTACGATACTGAATTGACAGATCAGTTTTGGCAGATGACAGAAATTTTCGAATGGGACTTTAATTTTTCCGATTTTTTCACACTTGGATCTATTGATTTTGATATTTAGTGTATTTTTCTTTGTGTGTTCCATGTGATCGATAAGTGACTTTAGGTACATTAAGTACCGCCAGGGACGGACTTCTCTGGTTTATCGATCGGACACTCGTAAAAATTTCTTTGGATCTAGTGTTTCATTTTAAAATCTGTTTATGTGACGTGTTTTCCTTAATTTTGGATGTGTGTACACATAACATTAGATTGTGTATGGAAAATTCATATAACCGGTAAGTCGCTATTTTACAACGTTTACAACTTTTTTAAATTAGAAAATATCTTCCTTTCTATATTACACTGTATATTATTCTCTGTTAAAAAAAGGAAACCCAAATGAGTAATTTTCGTGTCACGCAAATTATATTTGCAGTTTGGATCTAGTGTTTCCTTATTATAATCTTTTATATTATTATCCGCCAACTTTGGATTACATGCAATCACTACGTATTTGTACAATACATATAATGATATGGTTAATTTTGTACGATATATACATATATGTATATGGAACATCCATGTAAACCGGTAAGTCATTTTAACAACGCCCTATTAAATTGGAATATATCTTCATTGGTATATATATGATCCAAAAAGAAAATCGAGTGAGTAGTAATTTTGTCGTAGTTAAGTCTGGAATTTAAATTCGTTGCTTTCCTAGCGAATGCTTTTCCGGATATTTTATATCGTTCTTCTAATTTCCCGCTTCCAATATTAATGTACTACTTCCGGTTTGCATGTTACTTCCGCTGATTCGCCTTGTGTTTTCTTGCCTGATTGTATGGATGCGTGAGTAGACAGTGGTACTTAAATTTGACCATTTTGAAATGTTTTATTCTCCTAATCTTCTACTTTCTCTTTCCTCTTCTTTTTCTGGACTAGAGATCATGTTTGTGATACGTAATCTACTTAATTACAGTATAAGATGACGGAGTGTATATCAATCCTGTCGGCAAACTGTCAGAGGCTCAGAGATAAAATGAAAAGAAAAGATGTTTTCTCTTACTTGAGGGCAAAAAAATTGCAATATCTATTGTTTACAGGACACTCATTTTACAGAAGATTATCATAACATTATAAGAAGTGAGTGGGGTTTTGATTGTTATTTTAGTTCTTTTAAGTCTAATACTAGAGGGGTTGCAATCTTGCTTAACAGTAATTATGAAATCAGTGTTGTAAAAGAAAAAAAAAAATTCTCAGAATTTTTGGAGCTAGATATTTTAGTGGAGGGCTCTTAAATGACATTGATTACACTGTATGGTCCTAATATTGATACACCTACATTTTGTGATACTATTTCAAATACTTTAGAAGATTTTGGTAATGATAAGTACATTATTTGTGGAGATTTCAATCTAGTCATCAACCCAGATCTAGACTATGACAATAGCTACAAAAATATAAATAACCCCAAGAGCTAAAGTTTAGAAATTATTGAAAATTTGTCACTGGTAGATATTTATAGGGATCTTCACCCTGATGCCAGACGCTATACTTGGAGAAAGAAATCACCATTAAAACAGGCAAGATTGAATTTTTATCTGATATCTGATAATTTGTTAACTAGTACTAGTATGATCGTTCCTCGTTTACATCTTTTGGTACAGGCCAGTCACTTACTTTTCTGGTTTTATCTGGGTCGGTCGAAAAGCCGTCTTCTGATACGACGTTGCCGAGGAATGAGACTTGTTTGGCAAACAGCGTAGCGTACATTTTTGGGGTTTCAGTTTGAGACCAGCTTCGGCAAGTCTGTTGAACACCATCTCCAGATTTGTCTTGCTCTCCTCGAAGGTTTTTCCGTGGACAATTATATCATCTAGATATATTAAACATACCTTCCACTACAAACCAGCCAGAACTGTTTTCATGAGGCGCTCAAAGGTCGCCGGAGCATTGCAAAGGCCGAATGGAAGAACTGTAAACTGATATAAACCTTTCCTGGTGGTAAACGCTGTCTTAGGTTTGTCTTTTGGATCCATACCAATCTGCCAGTACCCTGATGATAAATCCAAGGTAGAAAAACATTTGGCCCCTCCAAGTTTGTCTAGCGAATCGTCTATTCGGGGTAAAGGGTAAGCATCTTTTACAGTTGCGTCGTTGAGTTTTCTGTAGTCGACACAAAATCGAAGAATTCCGTCTTTCTTTTTAACTAGGACCACACCGGACGCCCACGGACTAGTAGATGGTTCGATTATGCCTCGGTCTAGCATGTCATCAACTTGCTTATCTGCCTCTTGCTGAGAATGATATGGCAATCGTCGAGGTGGCTGTTTGATTGGTTTCCTGTGTCCGGTGTCGATTTTGTGCTGGACAATATTTCTTTGACCAAGATCCTGATCATCTTCTGAGAACAGCCTCTTTCGTTGTAAGTCTATTTGCTGTCTCCGTAAAAAGCTTCTAAACGTGACCAGGGACATTTTGATGGCTCTCACACTCATTTAGTGTAATATTTCGCATAACTTTCGAAACAGGGTCAAAATGACCGACTGTTGTTCCTTTATACAATATCTGCGGATCGCCGGAAGGATTCATTAACCTAACTGGAACCACGTCGCTGGCTAACACAAGAGTCCTTCTCAAAAGGGTATTGCCTGTCTTGGCGTCACCCTTTAAAGGTTCTACTATGCCGAACACACCAGTGGGACTTGGTTTCGCTAGTGCTGCAGTGACAACTACTTCATGACGCGGAGGTCTCGTAACAGTCGCCGCCAAATGAACACGAGAGCAGCCAAATCTACCGATCAGCTTGCATGGGACAACACTTCCATCGATATTGATTGAATTCTGATTGACATCGACCTGGCAGTTTTGGTGACGTAGAAAGTCTAACCCGAGTATACCGTTTGACGTTAAATCTGCGATAACTGCACTGAAACTTAGCGTTTTATTTGCGATGTCGAGGTCAAATACGGCCTTTCCACTAGTTTCCAATGGTTCGCCATTAGCTGCGAGTACATCTTTTTTAATTGGATACAAGTCAGGTTTCCGCCCTATGGCAATTGAATTGCCGAGAACCAAAACAACGGCAACAGCGCCGGCGTCACCCACCCTGGCGCACCTGGCGTAACCCAGGCGTACTCAACGCCGCACCAATTCCCTCTGACGCTCCGCACTCTGGTTCCAAGTTACGCCGGCAATTCCGTGCCGGCAAGTAAAGCGGGGTCCTAATATGTATCAAGGAATATTACCTTTAGTAGCTCTGTATCGTTCCGATGGTAGAAATGGAAAAAGAGAGCAAAAGGAAGTGACCACTGGCCTTATATAGTATTGAGTAACCTGAATTATCTAGTCGTAATTACGTCACCGGTCAAAACAGGAGTGAAAGGTGTAATGATACACATGATTACACACGATAAGGTTATCGGTGTTACCTGTACAATCGTTCAGGTGAGACATAGATATAAACAATACGTGAAATAGGAATTCAATAACGTAACCTTGTCAATATATATTAAGAGGCATATTTATTTGATATGTCGCCGTCGTTGAATAATCGACTCGACAACATTGAAGCTGATATTATAGACAAGGTCGTATCACGGGTTGTTGAGGTTTTAGAAGAAAACATCGACATTGGAATAGATGAGAGACTTAAAGTTGTTAAATCTGATGTAGACGCCCAAATTGGTTCAATGAATACGAGATTGAACAACATACAGTCGTACGCTGAAGCCGTTAAATCACAGCAACACGCTGGTGTTCAGGACAATGGTCGAGCGGTGAAGACGGTGGTCAGTGTGTGGTGAACATTTCAGTACATCTATTTGTAAGCAGTTTTCTGGTAATGTGAGTAGACCACATCGTAGTTAACGAACTTTCCTGTGTTTAGAAGAAGTTTCAATTCCATACACTTTGAACTTTTATTGGAAATCATTGTGCTTCTTTATTGTACACAGTCATACTGGTGTGTAACACAGGTGAGAAACGCTCGTACCCTTTGTGTCGGTTACTATTTATAGACGGTCTGTCCTACAATTACAGTGTATACATATGTCTCAGTCGACGTTAAATAAGTTTTTAAGCCCAGCTGTGTCTGACCCCAGCAAACGGAAAACAATGAGTAGTCCGTTGTCCCCAGAGGATGTTGAAAATAAACGTTTTTCTCTATACACATCCCCTTTACCGGAGGGCAGCCAAACATTATCTCCTTCGGATTCTCAAGAGAAAACATTTTCGGCATGTATCGAGAGTAAACAAAACTCTTTGTTTACACCTGACTTTATTACTCGTTTCTCTGACATGTTAGCGCCAAAGTTAGCAGGCATCGTATCCGAAATGTTACTTGTATCTCTGAAGCCAGAAATCGACAACACATCAAAGAAACCTTGTCTGACAACGACACCATCAAATCGGTTATCGATTCCCATATCAATGACGTCATGGCACCCATCAAAACCCAATTGCAGGATCAGGCCTCCGAAATATCTGAACTCAAAAACACAATCCAGAATCTATAGTTTGACCTTGATGAACAACAACAATACACAAGGAGAGGTGCCCTGAAATTTCATAATGTTCCGATAGACAAGCCACTTGGTGAATTCGACACTTATCGGTCGGTACTTAACATTTGTAAAAAAGTCAATGTTCCTCTCGGTATAAATGATATATCAAGATCTCATATTATTGGCAAGGTGCGCGACAAAAAAGTAACCATCATTGCCCGTTTTGTCCGATACACTGATAGACAGAAGGTATACCAAGCCAAATCCGCCCTAAAAATCAGTACAGGGACAGCAAGATATTCATTACCGAGTGTCTGACACCCTATAGACAAGGACTTGTTAACGATCTTGGAAAGCTGTGGCGTGACGGCAAAATCGCATCTCACTGGACCATGGACGGGCGAATATTCACCGAAAATTCTAACCAACTCATATGGCTGCATTGACCGCCTCAATATGGCTGCATTGACCGCCTCAAATCCGAGTTCAGAAGCTAACGCGTACGTGCATCAATTCATGGACTCTCTCCCACCACGATGAAATATATTTTGAACACGACTCCAATGGTCGAATCGTATAAGATATCCTTTTAATAAATAAGCAAATAAATTAATATATATGGCAGTATGTGTTCGTTCATGTATGTATGACCCAATTCTTCGTCTAACCGTAAACTAAACACAAATGATAATATGTACTATCATATATTTTCAATCTATATACTCATTTCATACACACATGAACGATCACATCAGAAATACATAATTTACATTGTATCAAAATATAGATTCATTATACGAGTATACTTATGTTCACAAGGTCACCGTAATATGCACATAAGTGCGCGAACCCATATGTGCATTTGCGCATAATTTGTATATTTTACATTTATATATGCAACTAATTGAACAATAACCGCCTATACAGCTATTCATTCTTGATGCATTTCATGTAATCTTTAATTGTATATTTTGATGCAGATGACAGCTGCTGACAAATATACTCGCTATATGTACAAACAAGTAAACATGTTCAAAGTGTTAAAAGAATAACTATCCCATTTCTAAAGTTGCATGTATGGATGTACCTATTCAGACATATATATGCGTATGTGTGAAATTTATACATTCACTGGAATTACAAGTAATAGGCGCTTAGACACAATATCGGTGTACGGATATATTAATTACAACTTTTCAACCAAATTTGCCAAACCAAATTAATTAAATGAGCCACCGCGGTAAAAAGAAAGATATTGTATTATCTCCTTACTACATTTTGTATTAGATAATTGACAATCATGTTCCAATCTACAAATAATCTTTTCTTTGTGTGAACAATGCCACGCATTTATGTATGTCTGCGCTTATTTGTTATTATTTGTTATTATTATCGATCGAGTGTGTGTAAATCTTTTGCATTCAAATGCATATGGTAATTAATTAAGCCAAAATTACATGTGTATATATATATGTAATTATTCCAAAATATACACCAATATACAAAAATATCTGCTAAATCAATTTATAATTCCAATGTGCCCATTAATGCACTAATGAAAAACTCATGCATTTATGTACTGTGCAAACGCATGTTGGTCCCAATATATTGAACCGCATACGTTAGAGTTCGTGCGTGCAAGTGTACTTATGCATACAGGTAACCTCGAGTCATTGCTGTATATACTTACGCACTTTCGCACGCATACTTGCGTATTTTCTACTATCTATAAACTAAAATATCAGCAATGAATTATACATGAAACCGTACGTATGTGCTATCATGCACGTGCGTGTATGTGTTAAAGCATATGAGCCTGTATCCATATCCACACACTATGTATATTACATCGCCGACTACACCAGCAGTCGCGTGTGTGTGCTAGAATATCTATATAAAATGTACGTATGATTGTGTTCACAGGAAAAGTTTGTGTTTGTGTACATGTGTACGACATAATGCATATATACGGGTAAACGTACACTTGACTTGTTTACATGTGTACGCTGTTGATTACCTATTATCTACTGTAATTAAGTCTGGTCTAATATACGACAAATTCAATATTAATAAAAATTCAGTATATTACCACACTCTACAATCCATTGCATAACCTTTTTAGGTCATCTGACCCGAAGGGTCAGGATGACCTATAGTCGTCATGTTTCGTCCGTCGTCGTCCGCCGTGCGTTAACTTTTCACATTTTGAACTTCTTCTCAAGTTCTACCAGTGCGATTTGGCTGAAACTTGCATGAAATGATCCTGACATGGTCCCGACAAAGTGTTGTTATTTTTCGGGTCGATCCGAAATCCAAGATGGCCGCCACAGCCGCCATCTTGAAAATACATTTTGAACTTCTTCTTAAGTTCTACAGGTGCAATTAGGCTGAAACTGGCATGAAATGATCCTCACATGGTCCCGACAAAGTGTTGTTACTTTTCGGGTCGATCCGAAATCCAAGATGGCCGCCACAGCCGCCATCTTGAAAACACATTTTGAGTTTCTTCTCAAGTTCTACAAGTGCGATTTGGCTGAAACTTGCATGACATGTTCCTGACATGGTCCCGACAAAGTGTTGTTACTTTTTCGGGTCGATCCGAAATCCAAGATGGCCGCCACAGCCGCCATCTTGAAAACACATTTTGAACTTCTTCTCAAGTTCTACCAGTGCGATTTGGCTGAAGCTTGCATGAAATGATACTGACATGGTCCCGACAAAGTGTTGTTATTTTTCGGGTCGATCCGAAATCCAAGATGGCCGCCAAAGCCGCCATCTTGAAAACACATTTTGAACTTCTTCTGAAGTTCTACCAGTGCGATTAGGCTGAAACTTGCATGAAATGATCCTGACATGGTCCTGACAAAGTGTTGTTATTTTTCGGGTCGATCCGAAATCCAAGATGGCCGCCACAGCCGCCATCTTGAAAATACATTTTGAACTTCTTCTCAAGTTCTACAGGTGCGATTAGGCTGAAACTGCATGAAATGATTCTGACATGGTCCCGACAAAGTGTTGTAACTTTACGGGTCGATCCGAAATTCAAGATGGCCGCCACAGCCGCCATCTTGAAAACACATTTTGAACTTCTTCTTAAGTTCTACCGGTGCTGTTTTGGCTGAAACTTGCATGACATGATCCTGATATGGTCCCGACAAAGTGTTGTTATTTTTCGGGTCGATCCGTAATCCAAGATGGCCGCCAAAACCGCTATCTTGAAAACACATTTTGAACTTCTTCTGAAGTTCTACCAGTGCGATTTGGCTGAAACTTGCATGAAATGATCCTGACATGGTCCCGACAAAGTGTTGTTACATCTCTGGTTGATCCCAAATCGAAGATGGCAACCATGACACTATATCTAATTACTTTCCTACATGTTAAGGCCCTTTGGCCTCTTGTTTGAAATAAAATTTGTTGAAAGAAATTGAAAATGATCCTGACATGGTCCTGACAAATGACACCATATGAAATTAGATTTACTATTGCCAAGGTAGTCAGATGACCGTTAAGGCCCTTTGGGCCTCTTGTTGATGTTTTCAAAGCTATTTCTCTTCTGTTTCTTTCCCTATTCTGCTCCTTTCTTCTTTTATTTAGTGTCTCCTTCTTCCATCCCTTTGCTCTGCTTCACCTGTCTTGTGCTCATTTTGTCAAACCTACATGCACCGTCGCTTTTACCTACCCTATGGAAGTTCCTCTCGCATATGATTGTGATTATTTTTCTCATCCACCATGATGGGTACGGATATTGATTCGTGGAGGGCTTCCATAGGTTCTTTTTATTCAAAAATGTGCAAGATTCGTGCTAGCTATTATTTTAAAACGAAAATGGCATCTTTCCTCTTGATACGTTCAACTAATATCAAATACACTACCCTTTTTTGTATACTGTCGATCCTTCAAGCGACCATAAACACTAATATCACTGTCCCTATTCTGCTCCGTTTACTTATGTCGGGAGACACCCATCCAAACCCTGGTCCAGATAACATAAACACATCTACTTTTCACTCTCTAAACTTAATGCAATTAAACGTTAGAAGTCTACGCAATAAAATAAAATTATGTTGAATCAATATCTAACGATGTTGATATCCTCTGCATTACAGAAAGTCATTAGATTGTTCAATACCAAACGAAGATATTCATATATATGGTTTTAGTGACGAGCCTTTTCGCAAAGATAGAAATATGTTTGGAGGTGGCGTTATTATGTATTTTTCAAACTCTATTATAGCTAAGCGAAGATATGACCTCGAATTTGCAAACGACGAACTTATCTGGGCACAAGTACATTCAAACAACACAATATATATTGTTGCAAATCTGTACAAATCCCCTAATATAACAAATTCAAATGGTATCTGGCAATTCCTGAAACACTCACTAGATAATGCATTTGACATTACTAACAATGTAATATTATTGGGGGACTTCAATGTAGATTTTTTAAACCTAAACCGAGGAGAATTATATAACATACTTACATCTTTTTATCTTACCAATATTATACTGGAACCAACCAGAACGGTTGCAAACTCATCTAGTTTGATTGATCCTATTATAGTAAGTGATACTATCACTACAATCATCGCTGATGTAATTGAAGTTGACAACTCAATAAGTGACCATAAAGCAGTTTTTGCAATAAATCAGTTAAACGTAAAGTATGGATTAGTGATCAAGCAGATATCGATCAGCTAAAAACAACCATTAATAATGTTCCATGGCAAGAACAGTTTGACTCGTGTAGTGATGTAAATGACATGTGTAACTTCTTAACTGTTAGTATTAGGATGGCTATGGATATGTGTATACCTTCTAAATTAGTACAAATACGCAAAAACGGCAGACCATGGTTTAACAACAGCATTACAATACAAATACGTATACGAAACAGATTAAAACATACAATGATAAAACCAACACTAATCTCAACATATCGAAATACAAGAAAGCACGAAACAAAGTTAATAATATGATCAAACGTGCCAAGGAAATATTTTTCGAAAACGTAGATAACCTTATTGACAGATCCAATTCTGACCCCAAAACATACTGGAAATTACTTAAACTCTTACTTAAAGGGAAAAAACACCGATATATCTCCCCTATATTGTGAACATTCATCAAATTTTACTTCTGACGACACACAAAAATGCAACCTTTTAAACGATTACTTTACATCCATATCGACAATAGATGGCCAATGTAAACACCTACCTACATTTAATACACAAACTGCCTCCACACTCACACCCACCGATATAGTTATAAACACCCGATGAAGTGAAAGATATTTTAAGCATTTTAAGTATAGATAAAGCAACCGGTCCTGACGGAATAAGCCATAGAATGTTGAAATTGGTTATGAACGAGATTGCCCTACCTTTATCTATCCTATTTAATGCGTCCCTTCAAACCTGTTCCTATCCCTAAAGTTGGAAAATAGCAAATGTTATACCTATATTCAAGGGTGGTGATAAAACACATTGTATCTAATTACAGACCAAATTTCATTACTAAGTTGTATTGGAAAAATCTTTGAGCGTTTAGTATACAAACATATTTACAATTTTTTCAACCAAAATAATATTATTTACAAGTTACAATCAGGATTTCTGCCAGAACACTCTTGCACACATCAGCTAATAGAATTTTATCATTCCATGTTGCTGTCTTTAGAAAATCATGAACACATAGCTTTTGTTTTTTTTGCGATTTTTCCAAAGCCTTCGATAGAGTTTGGCATAAAGGCCTCTTATACAAACTTCAACAATATGGAATAAATGGAAACGTACTTACCTGGATAGCTAATTATTTGTCGTGTAGAAAACAGTCTGTTTTTATAAATACATCAAATTCTTCTTTGAAAAATACAAATGCTGGTGTACCACAGGGTTCTGTCCTAGGTCCTCTATTTTTTCTTATTTATCTTAATGATATTTCAAACGAACTAATTTCACTATGTCGTCTCTTTGCAGACGACACCTCGTTATCATATTCTTCAAAACATTTAGAAGATATTACACGTGTTGTAAAATACTGATCTTAAAACATTAGAAAAAATGGTCAAATGACTGGCTTATGTCCTTCAACCCCAAAAATACAGAAATTATATTAGTATCTCTTTCAAATCTCCCTTACGAGCCACTTTTTACATTCAATTAAGAAGGTTTCGAAATATATAGCAACACTTCGTAAATTGAAATTTCTACTAAGCAGAAAAAAAATTAGAAAAAAATGTATCTAACATATATAAGACCTATTTTAGAGTATGCATGTTAAGTTTGGGATAATTGTGGTGTCACAAATTCTAATAATCTTGAAAATTTACAACTTGATGCCGCCCGTATTATTACAGGACTACCAATATATACCAAAACAGAGTTTATTTATAAAGAAATTGGATGGCTTCCATTATCTAAACGGAGAGAGATAAGAAAATTAACCCTGTTTTATGATATTAAACACAACATAGCTCCCTCATATGTATGTAATATATTACCAGAAAACATCGGTGTCCTGACAAACTATGACTTAAGAAATTTCCAGGACGTGAGGCAACATCGTTATAGACTCCAACGCACATTAAACTCCTTCTTTCCTTCAACTTCTTCTCTTTGGAATAATTTAGATATATCTATTAGAAATTCTCCAACTTTAAATACCTTCAAATCAAATTTAAGTAAATCTTTCCTTCCTGAAACCGATTTGTGTTTTCTAAATTTTTGGTACTAGACGGCTTAATATTCTCCACTGTAGATTAAGCAATAGAGCAAGTACTTTAAATTACGATCTTTTCAGATCCAATCTTTTGCCTTCAGCACGATGTGAGTGTGGATTCACGTGCAAAGACTCTGATCGCTTTTTCCTTACATGCCCAAAATATCACATTATACGACAGACATTATTAAACGATCTTCATTGGTACCCCGGTGACATCACATTAGATACATTACTAAAAGGAGATACAGCTTTAGAAAATGATGCTAACCTTAATATTGCAAAGGCAGTCCAAATTTATATTGATAGTACTGGCAGGTTTTGACATTATGAGCATCCTACCCCATTTCCTATATCTACCCCGTATCTTAGTTGATTAATAGATTACTGTTATACATATGTCAACAGTATAAATTAGTTGTATCTGCTGGCTGGTGTAGTTGAAAGATTTTCTAGGAAAGGAATGGCTTCGAGTGGATCTTCAGTGCAATGTTTTCTATGGAATGTGTATAATGGACAACATTTTGAGGAAGTAACCGATCGGTGTTTCCCAGCCAGTCAGATAACTATGTATACAATTATCACTTTTACAAATAATCATAACTTAATAAATAACTATTCTTCTCTCTTATACTCCTCTATCTTTCCCTTTTCTCCTTCATTCTTAAAATAACATTTTGATTCATATTATATATATATATTGTCTTCATTGCTGTCCATTATGTATATATTCATATTATGTATTCGGGAGAGGACGTTACTAAGTTAGCAAAACTTGTGTCCAATCCCTGTTGTCAATAATTTACGACAATAAAAATATGTTTAAAATCAAAGCAACACGCCAGGAGTAGGTCACGCAACGTCATTTTCCGGAACCTAGCGGGTGAGAACAACACGCGGAAGTCCGACGAAAACGCCGTTTTGGCAATTGTACGTGTCATTCTGAAACTAAAGGATGTAAAAATTGAGGAAATCGATAGAAAGCAAAGTTTTAACGGTAAACCTGGAGTCATTCTGGTGACATTTCAAACACAAGAACAAAAAGACAAAGTTCTCGCCAATAAAAAATGCCTTAAGGTCTACCGACCTATACAAGCATGTATATATTGAACAGGACACGGACAATGAATACAGAAGTCTAATCTGAGAGTCATTGCCAGCCATCTCGGTAACGCCTATAGAGTTGTCAATGGAAGGATTGTGAAGGATCGTGAACACCGCTCACAACGGAAACCACAGCAAGAGTTCGCGTACGTCAACGCCGTATCATAGCCAGGGAAGTTACACAAGTGATTACTCTTCACAACGTGGTCAAGACCTTACCTGGACAACGGTCAAGTCACGTGATCGCCGAAGGACATTCTCTGGAGAAAGAACGCGCACGTCAGGCAATCGGTGGAACGACTCCTCTCGGAGAGAACAACGTGAGCGTTTTAACGGTACCAACGAAAATGGTTGATCCGGAGTTCGCGTCAATAACCGACATTTCGAAAAGCCGGGAAAGATCCAATGGACCCATTCAGCTACAGAGGAATTTCGCTCCTATCTATTCCATGTAAGATATACGCGGATATACTAAATCAGCGGTTACATGACTGGCTGGAAGTGAAAAATATCCTTGTCGACGAGCAAAACGGTTTTATGAAAACATCGCAGCTGTCTCGATCACAATCTTTTTAACATACTCAATAATCGTAAAATACGGAAACAATCAACATTCGTCTGTTTTGTGGATATGAAAAAGGCTTTCGATAGTGTTAATATAGATCTGTTATGGTTAAAACTAAAACATCTTGGAATTGACGGAACATTTCTACGAGCAATCCAATCTCTTTATGTAAATAATGTTAGCACGGTGAAGGTAAACGGAAAGCTTACAGAGCCATTCGAGGTTTAAAATGGACTTAAACTTTCTCTATCTTCATCAATGACTTGGCAAAGGACAAAAATTTAACTCCAGGAACATCTAGATCTACATTACGCGGTACGCGAACTGTGTAAGTCTGCGAGTAGGGCTCTTTATGCCTTTTACGCAAAGTTTAGTCACGGGGGAGGTATGACACACTCGATTTATTCAAAACTTTTCAACTCTATAGTAGAACCAATAACTTACTTCGCGAATGGACAATTGGGCATCAATTCATACACAGAAGTAACTGTACTTCAAAACAAAGCTTGTCGATATTTTCTTGGAGCATCACAACACTCCTGTAACTTTGGCCACTAGAGGCGACATGGGCTGGACATCCACTACTACTAAACAGTCAGTTGAAGTTTTAAGACTTTATTTGAAAATTACAAATATGGATAGTAATAGAATGGTCAGTAAAATCCATAAATGGTCCAGATGTGTTCGTAATTCTTGGGATTCACGTGCACATGATTTAATAGCGAAGAATAAACTTAATGGGTGTATTTACAACACAGAACTCGGCTCCGTGGAAGATGGGGAAAATTAAAGAAAGATTATATAACACGGATGCCGATAGATGGCAAAATCAATTGTGGAACGACAAAGGAAATGTTAATGGTAATAACCTACGACTTTATAGAACATTTACATATGAGCCAACAACAAGTGACTATGTAAAATGTGTTAGATATAGAGAAAGGAGGGGCCTATTGTGTAATTTAAGATGTGGATCACTTTCTTTGAAAATCGAAAAGGGTCAGCATACCAGGCCGATAGTGCCAGTAAACGATAGGATTTGTAAACTTTGTTTATCAAACGAGGTTGAGGACGAAATCCACTTTTTAACACGATGTGAGTTTTATAATGATTTATGATGCTCAGAAATATGTTGATTTTAATATTATGGATAATCTTTACCAATTCAAATACCTTATTGATAATTCTCTTCCAAATCTACTATCAAATCAACGTTATGCAATGTGGAGGAGGGAGAAGTAGTTTTTTGTAAATTTTATATCCTGTAACATAACGTGGCTAGATACTAGCCATTTTTAATAGCATGGGACAGCCTTACCTTGTTATCTTTTAGTATGCAACATTTTATACTTGTATTTATGTGGAACATAAAGTAATTTATACTATCTGTTTTTCAATTTGATTAATTTTTTATTTTTACTAATCCGGATTAATTTTTCCGGATTCTTGGTCTTGTCCGTACCTTCTATTAATCACTGCCGTCTAGACGGTCACGTGATCTCTTTGTTTATATTTAGATGCTTTGTTGAAAAATCAATGGGCGGAGTGAAAACTTTTCAACTTGATCTGCGTGTTTTATGATTGAAAATAGCAATATTTCTGGTAATTTATTGTGAAAACCCAGATGTTACAACTTCTTTGACATTAAGGCCAAAAGTATTGGCTATTTGAAAAGCAAAAGTTTACCAAACGGCCCGGATTGTACACTGTAAGTACCATTTGAACTTTTCATGCATGTCCCGCCATTATTCAGTACCTGACCTAAGCTCAAAATGATTATGAATGCTGTGATCTTAGGACATTCCTTTGTGAAAAGACTGAGTAATTTCACTTTAGTGCATAGGGATGTTCGAGTTTATAGGAATTTCAATCTATGCCCCGAGGAAGTATGCGTGTCCTTCGTAGGGTACAGTGGGGGCAGGATTCACACCATTTACGATAAAGGCACTTCAGTCATTGTTCAGACTCGGCCAGAAATTGTAATTTTACAGTCAGCATCGAATGATTTGTGTGATGTAACCAAAACAGTAGAGGAGGTGTTTCGAGAACTATGTCAGCTAGTGATCACGCTGTTATATACTCACGGTGTTAAAAAAGTGATTGTTAACCAAGTGTTATATCGACACCCACCATCGCACAGGATTCGTTATCGAGTGGACACGGTCTGGTTTAAAGCTGACAATGCAAGTTAAAATTATTAAAATGATTTTTTTTTAAATAAGTATACTCGTTGTTCAAGAATCGTTTATGAGACATTCCCCGGTTGAAGACAGACATTTTTGTTTTACATTCCGACGACTCGCCGACCCCTATATAAAGCGCGTGAATCGACACACGTGCGCTCATTCATGTACCTATACACCTAGCACTCCACAGTATATATCACCTACAAATAGGTAAACAAAACCCTAACCTGTAATACTATATGGGACCTTTTTTAGCAATTAACATGTCAACTCCTCTAAGTTGTCATTTAGATGTTTCTCAAAATAAAAATCCAACGCAAGTGAATAGAAATCCAAACAATAATCCGTCCACATATCTCCACGTATGTCATCGTACCCGATGACTCAACTGACCGTATACACGTGACTACGTACCTGACCCGAACGAGCGACAACTATCAAGGACACACACGTGTCGATGTACATGTACGTGTAAAACTTCGTGTATATTGAAGTGTTTTATTAGTTCGTATTGGACATATGTTGGGATATAGCTGACAACACATTCATCTATTACTTCAATGAAATATTGGCAGGTTAGTGCAATGTTTATTTTCAATTTGACATCGTTATTTCCAATATCGGGGCATGTGTATCTGAGACAAGACATGTTTAGAATGACACGTGTGTCAAGTGTCCCGTGCTTTATATATACGGGGTTGGCCAGTGATGGTTACTAAGAAGAGCAAAAGAAAAATGGCTGCCACTTCCTTAGATACCACACTGTCATAACTAGGGGACGTCTCAGAAACAATTTTTTGAAAAAAAATATTTCGTTAATTTTTTTTTAAATTTCAAATGCATGTTTTTAACTTGCATTGTCAGCTTTAACAGGCGTGTGGACGAACTCAACAGACGTTTAGATAATTACCTAAAGGACGTAGAAGGGGCCACATTATTTCGCCTTAAGGGATTCTGGTCCGAGGGCAGTGAGACAAGCGTTTTTCACACTGATGGGGTGCATTTGAATGACGTCGGTAACCAGAAATTGTACAACAATATAAGAGGTTCCATTATTACGGCGTTGAAACAGATTCGAATTGGTGGGTTATAGGAGGTGATACTATTATATACATATACATTTTGTATATTACTCGGCAATACTGTACCTGTTAATTGTCATTATATCCATATTATAATATCTGATCATGTACTGATTGTCAATAGGATATAATTTGTACCTAGTTGTGGTATATCTTGAATATTCTTCAAGGTAAATTCTTTTCCCAGGCATAGTAGCTATATAGCTATATATGTAGGCCTACGGTATATACAACATACATAGGGGATACACTTGTCTTAAGCCCCCGCAGTTCCATATAATACGGTACAGATATCTTAAAATAGTAAATATATATATAGTCAACATATAGGTGAAAAAATTTGGTCTGTAACCAACCCACCACCTACGAGTTCGCTTAAACTATAAGCTTTAGTCAGTTCAGTTTGCAGCTCATTACCAGTCATGGTAGCAGGTATTATATTCTTGATTCATTAAATATTTACACTTTACAATTATAGCCCCTACCCGTCGGGGAGCCAGTAAGTAAGCTATATTAGCATACTTAGCTCCTACCAATTAGGATATTTAACTGGTTATTTAAAATTTATTTAAATAGCCCCTACCAGTCGGGGTAACCATTTGGTAAGTTTAAGCACCTATATATATAGCTACCGGTTTGAGTACTCGATTGTTAATGGATGTTAGCCTTTAGTTTAAATTAGCCCCTACCAGGCTGCAGTCTGCGTAATCGGTTGCTAATTTATATTAGCCCTTACCAGTTGGGGTATTCAGTAATGAATTTTAGCCACGAAATTTATATTAGCCCCTATAAGTCGGGGTCATCAGTTGGTAATTGATTTTAGCCCTACCAGTCGGGGTAACCAGTTGGTAATTGATTTTAACCCCTACCAGTCGGGGTAACCAGTTGGTAATTGAAATTAGCCACTAGTTGGTAAGTTATATTAGCCCCTACCAGTCGGGGTAACCAGTTGGTAAGTTATATTAGCCCCTACCAGTCGGGGTAACCAGTTGGTAATTTATCTTAGCCCCTACCAGTCGGGGTAACCAGTTGGTAATTCATACTAGCCCCTACCAGTCGGGGTAACCAGTAGGTAATTCATACTAGCCCCTAACAGTCGGGGTAACCAGTTGGTAATTTATATTAGCCCCTACAAGTCGGGGTAACCAGTTGGTGAAATTTATATTAGCCTCTACCAGTTGGGGTAACCATTCAGTTAATAATTTATATTAGCCCCCACCAGTCGGGGTAACCAGTTGGTAATTTACATTAGCCCCTACAAGTCGGGGTAACCAGTTGGTAATTTACATTAGCCCCTACCAGTCGGGGTAACCAGTTGGTAAGTTATATTAGCCCCTACCAGTCGGGGTAACCAGTTGGTAAGTTATATTAGCCCCTACCAGTCGGGGTAACCAGTTGGTAAGTTATATTAGCCCCTACCAGTCGGGGGTAACCAGTTGGTAATTGGTATTAGCTCCTACCAGTCGGGGTAACCAGTTGGTAATTCATACTAGCCCCTACCAGTCGGGGTAACCAGTTGGTAATTCATACTAGCCCCTACCAGTCGGGGTAACCAGTTGGTAATTTATATTAGCCCCTACAAGTCGGGGTAACCAGTTGGTGAAATTTAGATTAGCCTCTACCAGTTGGGGTAACCATTCAGTTGATAATTTATATTAGCCCCCACCAGTCGGGGTAACCAGTTGGTAATTTACATTAGCCCCTACCAGTCGGGGTAACCAGTTGGTAATTTATATTAGCCCCAACCAGTCGGGGTTCTTGATGGGTAAGTAATATTAGACCCTACCAGTCGGGGTTCTCGGTTGGTAAGTTATATTAGCCCCTACCAGTCGGGGTACTTCTGATCAGTTGTTAATTTATATAAGCCTCTATCAGTTGGGGTACTCGATTGATATCTTATATTAATCGCTATCAGTCGGGGTACTCATATGATGATTTATTTTAACCCCTACGGGATATTAAATTGAGTAATGTATATAGCCCATACCAGTCGGGGTTACCAGTTGGTGATTTATATAAGTCCCTAGCTACCAGTCGGGGTAATCAATTGGTAGCTTATATTTGCCCCTATCAGTCATGGTAACCAGTTGGTGATTTATCATTCATAAATCCAATGACATTCTACAATCGCAGTTTATCTAAAGACTGTTAATATTTATTACAATTGTTGTTTAGATGGGCAGAACAGACAACCAGGTGGCCAGCAGCAGTAAGGCAGCTGCAGTTAACAGTAGGCAGAGGATCTAGAGAAAAACTTCCAGTAGGCAGAGGATCTAGAGAAAAATCCAACAAGACCCCAGCCTCAACTTCAAGTCAAGATGAGGTACCAACTATCGATACAGACACCCAACAATAGGTGGCCTCCATTACTAAACAGGTTTTAGAACAATTGAATTCGAGGAGTACACGTCGCCCGCCCAGTCCGGATTCATCTGACGATGAGCTCGAGGAGGAGAGTGAACATCCTGGACGTACGCGTGGGAGAACAAGAACTCGGTCCACACAAAAGAAATCACGAAAGAGACGTCGACACAAGTCCCCTAGAGGTACGCCGTCTGGGAATGACAGTGACATTAGCACTAGCAGTGACTCTAGTACATGTAGTAGTGAGAGTGGTAGCTCTAGTGAGTCCGATGAGGACAGTTCAGGCTTTTCTGGCAGCCGTACGCGTATCTCCAGCACAATTGCTAGTCAAATTGATCAAAAGCTCAAAAACAAAATTTGGCAACGCAAATATATAAATTTAGCAAAATTGCTGCCCCAATACAAGGACACCAGTGCATCTGGTGAGTCCATTCATTTACAAAGTACAGGTAGGTCCCAATTTCGATTATTAAAAAAGAAATCGGCACCAACAATTAAAACAGTTGATCAATGGACCAGTGCTTTTCTGCGTTATGTAGCAACATATGCAGGGAAATTTCCTAAAGAGATTCCACATGTAATAAAGCATGGAGAAATTGCGCGCGATTTGGCTGCCAGAATAAACGGTGATGCCTGGTTCATTTACGACCAGCGTGTGAGGGCAGATATAGAGGTATCTGACTTTCCCTGGGGTCAGTTACATCATGAGTTCTGGGTCATGGCTAACACCCCATATCAAAATTTCTCCAACAGTAGTCAGCCCTTTCGCGGAAAAGGGGCAGGGGGTTTCCGTGGACGTTCAGGGATATTCGCTAGACAAGGACCAGACAAAGTCCCTCAGGGTTTCTGCTACTCCCTACATAAACATGGGAAATGACCCCTCTCACCCTGGATCCTGCCCATACAAGCATTGGTGTTATCAATGCAGAAAACCCCACTCAGCTCTGTACTGTCAAGGAAACAAGGCCAACACAAACACTAGTCAGCCAAATCAAATCCAAACAAGTAAAAAGTAATAACGACATCACTACCCCAGTCAAACCTACAGTGCTAGAATATTTTTTGACTGGTTATGATAAACAGTTGTCACAGTATCTTTTACTGGGTTTCAGAACAGGTTTTAGACTCAAGTTTGAAGGTCACCGAGAATTTAGAATATGTCGAAATCTAGTTTCAGCATATCAAAAGGGAGATATAGTTGCAAACAAATTAAACAAAGAAGTTTCTTTAGGAAGGATTGCAGGTCCATTTTTAATACCACCTTTCCCAACTCTGCAATGTTCTCCTATTGGTGTTGTTCCTAAAGAGGAGCCAGGCGAATTTAAAATGATTCACCATCTTTCTTATCCAGAGGGTCAATCTATTAATGATTCTATTCCCAACGAGTGTTGCTCAGTAACCTACAGTACTGTAGATGATGCAGTGGCTCTTATTAAAAAACTTGGAACTGATTGTCTTTTGGCTAAGACTGATATAGCCTCAGCTTTTAGGATAATTCCCATACACCCTTCTGACCATGAATTGCTAGGGATACATTTCAAAGGTTTTTACTACTATGATAAGTGTTTGCCTATGGGTAGCTCTATTTCATGTGCTATTTTTGAAGCGTTTAGCTCTGCATTACAATGGGTAGCTATTAACAAACTAGGAGTGTCAAGTATGGTCCATGTTTTAGATGATTTTCTCTTTTTAGGTCCCAAAAACTCCTCAATTTGTGCATTGAGTCTTCAGCAATTTATTTCATTATGTGAGGCATTGGGAGTACCAATAAAAGATGAAAAGACAGAAGGTCCTAGTTCAGTGTTGACATTTTTAGGTATTGAGCTAGATACAGTCATGATGGAGGCACGTTTACCAGTCGAGAAAGTTGTTAAGGTCAGAAACCTTCTGTCCTCTATCAAAAAGCGCAAAAGGGTCACTTTACGTGAATTACAGTCCCTGTTAGGACTCCTTAATTTTTACTGTCAAGTGGTTGTTCCAGGTCGGGCTTTTCTACGTAGGCTCACAAACCTCACTAAAGGACAATGTAAGCCCCATCACCACATACGTTTAAATAAAGCAGCTAGGCTAGATATGCATGCATGGTCAACATTTATTGATAGCTACAATGGAAAATCAATTTTTCTAGATGACAAGTGGCAAAATTCAGATAAACTACATCTTTTTACGGATGCTTCTGGTTTATTAGGTTATGGTGCAGTATTTGGCAGTAGATGGTTCTATGGTATGTGGAAAGAGTGTAAAATGCAAAACCATCATATTACAGTTAAAGAGCTTTTTCCTATTGTATTAGCTGTAGAAATATGGGGGGTGAACTTACAAAATCAGTCAGTCATGTTCCATTCTGACAATAGAGCAGTTGTGGATGTTATCAACAAGACATCATCCAAAGACTCATATCATGCAATTGGTACGTAGGCTTGTATTAGTGTACTGTTATCACAGTTAGAATGGTACATATAGCGTGCGGTATAGAGCAAGTCAGAGATTTGAGTAAGAGTTACTCCCCTTGAATCGACAGGTGGCGCTCTCTCCATGCCATTACAGTATGGCCGCCATATACGAAGAAGAAATGTGTGTGTAAACAAAACAATCAAAATTAGCTACCTTAGAAGTATCACCTATGTAAGTTTTTATTGGTATTGTGTAATATAAACACTTATAAAGAGAAATATATCTATCTGTAGAACTATCATTTCAGTTTAATGTAATAATTTCTGATGTGTAGACAATCGTTCGACGCCTCGTGGTATAACTTCTCCGACCACGTGGTTTACATAAAACTTCGTGACAACATAATAGTGTACTACATTGTATATCATTATAATAATTTACTGCATATCTACAGTTAATATGTTCATAATACTCAAATTTCTAGTATTATTTCTTTGTTTATCATTGCTGGAATTACCGTATTTGTCATAATATACTCAGTGTTTACGATATTGGTTTGTAACAAATTGTAAGAATACGTTTGTTTACTTCACAGCTTTTACGATGTCTTGATGGAATAAAGGCAAAATTAACCTGTCAAGCTTCGTTGACTTTCTGTCTAATCGACCAAACGCATCTGGAAAATTGTGGCAGAACAGTAAAAGATAGCACCTTCAACGGTAACTAATCATCCCGAATTGGCCGGACACATTAAAATCAAGATGGCCGACAGCAACACAAGAGTGAAAGAAGATGAGGATGCCAGAACAAGAACAAAAACAGCAAAGGGTAAACAGTACCAGATTGAAATTAAACTGAAGAACAGACTGAGTGGCATCAAGGCTCTCGATAAACTCTCCAGTGACATTGAGATACTTTTGTCCGAATCAAATGATCAAAAGAAAATAAAAGATATGTACTCACTTTGGCTTAACCAGTACGAAGAAATTTTACAGATACATGATGAATTACAATGTTTAATGGAGGAAACAGAAAGCGTCACAGACGGCAATTGGTTCAAGGGAAAGAACTCCATGTATGTTGATCTTAAACATGCAGTTGAAAGGTGGTTTCTGGATAAAAAGGAAATTCCTGCTTTATGTGCGAGCAGGGATAAAAGTGACACTGTTTCTCAAACCAGTTCAAGAACAAGTTCAAGGGCTAGTCAAATTTCAATTGCCAAACTAAAAGAAAGTCAAAGAAAAGTAGAACTTTTGACTAGAAAGGCAGCATTAGAACAACAATTTGAACTTGAAAAAGAACGCTTAAGATTAAAAATCAAGGAAGAAGAACTACAGATAAACACAGAATTGAACGTTTCAAATGCCAAAGCTAAAGTTCTAGAGGACCTTGAAAACAGTATGGCAGAGGACCAAAGGATAGAAGATGAGATAAGGTTCAGAGGAATGCCATCAATTCCTCCATCTACGGTACCACCTCACATAGCTTCACGTATGACGTCATCACATACACCTCCTACGTCATACATGACACTGCCCAACCCAGTGATGCCAATCACCGCTCAACTTTATTCGCCAACTCCGAACGGAGTTCCCTCCACCGCGCCCTTTCCTTTCCCTCAATTTGCATCATCCGTACCATATATGGAGCCACCAGTCCCACAACGAACCATTCCACATGATCAATTGGTGACACCATCCAAGGGATCTGTTCATTTCATGTCAATGAATCAACCACCTGTCATGACCACATCAATAGCCTCGACACCATACATGAGACCACCGCACTTCGGGATGGAGTCTGGCTTCCCACCGATACCTCAACCTACTGGTCAGACTGTCCTATCTCCTAACGCTAGACCCTTTGTACAATCTGCGCCTACTACAACAACCATGGGACAAAACTTTGATGAGCCGGCGTCCGAGTGACTAGCCATTACCAAATATTTGGCCCGGAAGGATCTAAATATGGCAAGATTTACCAGGTTTGGCGACGATCCAGCTACCTACACAGCTTGGAAAAATTCATTTCAAGGTATTGTGAAAGAACTGAAGTGCATAAGACCTGTTGAAGAAATAGACTTGCTCATAAAATGGCTTGGACCAAAATCATCACAACAAGTTCTCAGTCTAAGGACTTCAAACTCATATAACCCGGAAGCAGGGTTAACAAGAATTTGGGCGAGATTAGACGAAAGATATGGGGCACCAGAGTTAATCGAGAGTTCCTTAAGAACAAAGATTGCCAAGTTCCAAAGGATAGTTACAAAGGATTACAGCAGACTGTACGACATCTTGGATGTATTGTCAGAGATACAATCCCTCAAGGAGGATCCAAGGTATGAGTCACTTCTCTCATATTATGACTCATCGACAGGGATCAATCCAGTAGTTGCCAAACTTCCACTACACCTGCAGACAAAATGGACAGAAAGGGCAACTAGGTATAAAGTTACTCACAAAGTACCATATCCTCCATTCAGCCATTTTGTGAATTACATTTCTGATATGGCCTCTATGCTGAATGACCCAAGTTTTAAGTACACTTACGAGGGCCAAGAAGGAATACAGAGAAAGAACTTCCAAACCAAGAAAACAACTACCTTTCAAACTCCTGTAACATCCGAACAGGACAGACCAGCCTGTCCCATCCATACTTATGCTTCTCACAAGCTCAGTGAATGTAAGCAATTTCGACAAAGGCCAATAGAAGAGAGAAAAAATATTCTACGTGAAAACAGAAGGTGTTTCAAATGCTGCGAAGACTCCCACACTGCAAGAGATTGTGATAGGAAAATTAAATGCGACGAGTGTGGCTCTTCTTTTCATGCCACATGTATGCACATAACAAGACCTCCAGCTGAAGGCCACCGAAAAAGCAATGGTAAAGTTCAAAGCAAAGGACAGAGTCAGAAGTCAGTGGAAAAGCACAATTCCAATAGTGAAAGTCCTCAAGCCTGCAATCATCACGACAGGGAGGATGTCAACACAAAATGCACAACTGTATGCGGTAACTTTAGTGGACGGTCATGTGCAAAGGTCATTCTAGTGAAAGTGTTCCCTAAACATCACCCAGAGAACGCAGTCGAGGTATATGCAATATTAGACGACCAAAGCAACCAGAGCCTTGCATCACCAAAACTTTTGGATTCTCTCAATGTTGATAGTGAAGAGGTTAACTACACCCTATCATCTTGTTCGGGAAGTTTCAGAATGTCTGGACGAAGAGCCCTAGGCTATACAGTGGAGTCTATGGATGGTACATATAAAAGGACTTTACCAGCCTTGATTGAATGCCCGGATATACCCGACGACAGATCCGAAATAGCCTCTCCAGATATCATAAAACACTTGCACCATTTGAAGGACATACCTATATTACAATATCGTGCAGATTGTGATATAGGCCTTTTGTTGGGACGAGACATACCGGATGTACACCAGGTGAAAGAGCAGGTCACCGGTCCTAGAAATTCTCCATTTGCCCAGAGATTAGGTCTGGGTTGGGTAATTGTTGGAGATGTTTGCATGGGAAATGTGCACAGACCCACCGGATTTGAAATAAGCACACGGAAGACAACCATACTCCAGAATGGCCGTGGAACAATTTTTGAACCGTGTCAAAACCAACTGTTTGTTAAGGAAGACGCAACGCTGGACAGAAATGATCTTCTTTTCCAGAGAACGAAGGAAGATGACAAAGTTGGCACTTCCGTAGAGGATAGACAGTTCATAGCCATAATGGAGAGGGAGATGTTTCGGAATGAAGAAGGAAACTGGACAGCACCTCTACCATTTCGAGTACAACGTTTGAAGATGCCCAACAATCGCGCCATGGCTTACAAACGTGCGTTGATCTTAGAAAGTTCTCTGAAAAGAAATCCAACTAAAAAGAACATATCGTCACATTCATGAGCAAGGTTTTGAGTTCCGGAGCAGCGGAAGTAGCCCCACCCCCAACAGGAGAGTCTTGGTACTTGCCCATATTTGGTGTAAATCACCCGCAGAAACCCGACCAGATAAGGGGAGTGTTTGACTCGTCCGCAACGTATGATGGCACATCTTTAAATCAAAGCCTACTTTCGGGACCTAATCTCACAAACGAGCTGTTGGGTATATTACTACGCTTCCGAAAGGACGAAGTCGCATTTGCCGCCGACATTGAACAGATGTTCTATTCATTCTTGGTAAGAGAGGACCACCGCGACTTTCTTAGATTTTTCTGGTACAGGGACAATGACCCTAGCCGGGACATTATCGAATATCGTATGAGGGCGCATGTGTTCGGGAACAGCCCCTCACCTGCCGTGGCGAATTTTGGATTAAAGAAAAGTGTAGAAGGCCAGAATGTCGATCAAGCAGTAAAAGAATTGGTCAATCGCAATTTCTATGTAGATGACGCCCTCGCGTCTGTGCCAAAGGAAGACGAGGCTATAAGTCTCTTGGAGAGAACCCAAGCAGCTCTCAAGGATGGTGGCAATATTAGACTCCATAAAATTGTATCGAACAGGTCTAAGGTCGTTGGGGCCTTCCCATTGGAAGATTTTGGGAAGGAATTAAAGTCCCTCGAGCTAGAGCAGGACCCCTTGCCAAACACCGCAGTTTGGGCCTTGAATGGGACATGAGTACAGACAATTTCATATTCGATATGGAGGTGAAAGCCAGCGATAAACCATTAACAAGACGCAGCATGCTATCAGAGTTAAACAGCATCTACGACCCCCTTGGGTTTGTGGCACCAGTTTCTGTACTAGGAAAAATTCTCATGAGGGATATTACCAAAGGGTACAACTGAGATGATCCTATCAATCCAGCTCTAGAGGAAAAGTGGAACATTTTCAAGGACGCGGTCAAAACGTTGAAAGACCTCCAAATTCCCCGCATGATGATACCTGTATCTCTCAGCACAGCAAACGACATAGAGCTAACACATTTTCTCTGATGCCTCAGAAAAAGCTGTTGGTGCCGTTGCCTATCTCAAGGTGGAATCTACGGAAAAGCAGCACACTGGTTTTGTCATGGGGAAAAACCAAGTTAGCCCCTTCTCATGGTCACACCATGCCAAGGTTAGAACTTTGCGGAGCCGCGTTAGCTACAGAACTGGCGCACATCATCATCGACAGCTTGGATGTTGAACTGAAAACGGTTCAGTACTACACAGACAGCAAGGTGGTACTGGGCTACATCAACAACAAAACCAGAAGGTTTTATAATTATGTCAGCAACAGAGTGGAACGAATACTTAAATATTCAAGTCCCAAACAATGGAACTACATTTCTACAAAGAACAACCCTGCTGACTGTGGCACTAGAGGTGTATCTTCAGTCGACGAGCTTCAGAAATGGTTGGAGGCACCTAAAATTCTCTGTAAGGAATCAGACGATTTTAACACATGTACATGCTGAGGAGTTCCCACTGATTTCTCCTGAAGATGACAAAGAGATCCGAGTTGAAGAAAACTGGCATTAAGAACATTTTCTTGGACAACTTCTCAAACAAATTTTCAAACTGGAAACGCTTGGTGAATGTAATAAAACGCATCAAAGAAATGGTCAAGAATTTCAGGAATCGTCGCAAAAAACATGATCCAAACGACGCTACTGAACAAGTCACTCCTAAGTCAGTTGAAAGGCTTCTTCTGTGTTTATACACCAGCAGGAACACTTTCCTGAAGAAATCGAGTCTTTGAGGACAGGTAGATCAATACCTTCAGCATCAACCATTATCCGACTGTCGCCTATTCTCGACTCGGATGGTTTACTTCGAGTTGGAGGCGCTTGGGACTAAGCTGCTTGCCGATAGGAGAAACGAACCCCATCATCGTGTCGAACAAGTCTCCAATCTCAAAACTTCTTGTAAGGCACTACCATGAGAAAGTAAAACATCAAGGGAGACTATTCACAGAAGGATCATGGATTATGGATCATCGGTGTAAAGCGATTGATTTCAAGTGTACTTTTCAACTGTGTACCATGCAGGAAACTAAGAGGAAAAACAGAATTTCAGAAGATGGCAGATCTACCATCAGAGAGACTTGTACCAGCACCACCCTTCGTCAATGTTGGCATTGACGCGTTCGGGCCCTGGAATGTTGTAACAAGAAAAACTAGAGGAGGCTCGGCAAACTCAAAACGCTGGGCTATTCTTTTCACGTGCCTCGGTACTAGAGCAGTCCATATCGAAGTAGTAGAAGAAGACATGAGTACTTCATCGTTCATAAACGCCTTGCGTCGTTTCATTGCCATCAGAGGCAATGTGAAGGAACTACGATCAGATAGAGGAACAAACTTTGTTGGAGCCGCGCACATATTCAAGGACATGAACAAAATGCAAGTTGTGAATGTCGAAGACGAGCCAATGAAGGAATTCTTAAAGAACTCTGATCTTGTTTGGAAGTTCAACCCGCCCCACTCCTCTCATATGGGAGGGGTGTGGGAGAGGATGATAGGTATGGCGAGGAAAATTCTGGACGCCATGTTAATGACAGACAATCTCACATCACGAAACCTCACACATGAGGTTCTGGTAACCTTAATGGCCGAAGTGAGTGCCATTATGAACTCGAGACCAGTGGCAGGGATTTCGACTGACCCGGAAGCACCACATATCATGAGTCCAGCTACTCTTCTAACTCAAAAAACATCATCAGAAGCGATGTATGATTGTGCGGACCTGGACACAAAAGATATGTACAGAGAGCAATGGAAAAGAGTAAAATTGCTCTCCGAAATGTTTTTGAGACGTTGGAAGGATGGCTATCTTCAAAGTCTTCAGACCCGCAGGAAATGGAATCAGGTTACTAGAGACATTAAAGAAGGCGATGTGATCCTCCTCAAGGATAAAAACTACTCAAGGATGGAATGGCCGGTTGGAATCGTGGTGAACGCTATTAAGAGCGACAGTGACGGAAGGGTTCGAAAAGCTGAAGTCAGGATTCGAAAGGATGGGTCGGATGTCCAGTATGTTCGTTCAGTCAACGAGAGATGGTCATGCTTCTTGAGAACTAAAAACGTGAAACTTGTACTTGCCAAACCATGTAAATGTGAACTCTTAGAAATTTCTAATACTCAGACATTTATTTGCGCTTTATTAAATGGCCAGATGGCCTATATGTGTTTTTCTAGAAACCTTGGTAATGTTAGATTTTCAATTTTGTGTGTTTTTCTTGTTAAAATTTTCATTAAAGGATGTATGAAAGTCAGAGGTCAAAATTTTGGAATATTTAACTTTTGCTCTACCATGGTTATTCAGAGAGAGGAGATGATGCCCGATTCAATTCTGGAAAGAAAACAATATGTTGCTGTGCTTGTTTTTGCTCTAGAGCACTTTGAAAATGGCATGTAATGTGATACCACCTTCAAATCTGAATCCCTTGAAAAACACATGTTTAATGACAATGTTAAAAAAAAAATAAAAAATAATAAAATCACATATAACATTGGTTTTACTGTCATAACTTTCATACTTTTACAAAATAAAAACAAGAAATATTAGCATTCATTATCTAATATATCATAATTTTAGCCTTTCACTCCATCCTCATTTAAACTAGAGATTTCACTTCCATGCCTGCAAAATCTAGACTAAATCATAAAAAAAAAAATATTTATAATATTTAACTTTTTCTTAAACTCTGTCAAATTAAACAATTAACCTTCAACAATCAAAATTTGAAAAAATAATGATAGGTCGCTGATGAAAATTTTGAGATATTCCAACATTAATTTACCTACCCCCCACCCTACCCCCATTTCAAATCCATTTTTTCACCCAGTTTCTTCATTTTTGCATATCTATTTTCATATAAGGAATAAAGAAAGGGTTCAAAATTGTTGTTAAAATGCTATGAACAATAAAAAATAATTGATTTTAAAATTACTGTATGAACAAATCAGCTATTCAAGTGTTTTCTTCGCATTGTTCAAGTTTGAGAGTTATCTCCCTTGTTCTCTTATTTCCCATAGTGAAAGCAAAGTAGTCTTACATTAATTTTTAAACATCAAAATAAATGGTCAAACAACTGACGTTCGTACCTAACAAGTTTTTGTCTGCTTATTCTATTTATACAAGATCAATTTTATAACAATACATCCAATCAATAATGTCACAACAGAACATGGTGTAAGCTATATATTACCTAGTAGGTTACAAAATGAACAGTACTGTATATTGTCTTTAGAAAATGGCTTGATAGGCTGATTCATCGTTTACAAGAAAAAATTCTTTCATGTCCCACTGAAATTAATAAAAGTGACATCAATGCTTAAAACTATAATATAATACTATACCATTACTATATACATGTATATATACTGCTGGTTACAAATTCGAGCCAGGTCCCTGGGACTACATATACATGCATTAGAATGCTAAAGACTAAGAAAGCTAGAAGTTGGAACAAAGATCAAACACCAGCTACATGTAGCAACAATTGTAGTTGCTCAACAACAATACAAGGTCAGTAATGTGTCAAAGATATGATACAGATCTAACACTGCAGATAAAAGTTGTAAACACATCAAACTTTTACATTTCACTCACACAAATTTGCAATTGTGAAAAGTAATCCCCGACAGTGCTAACAATTTTAGATGACTTTGTCACTCTTACACCTTTCATACCACACTTCTCTCCAAACACTTTCCTTATGCCATCAACTCCATTCCTTCTGTACGCTAATGCCAGGCAACTACAATTCAAACCACTGCCTGCTACTTTCCTTGCCATAGATTCACTCAAGATCTTTCTGTCTATCAAGGGTTGTAAAGAAGGCAGGTTTGCCCGCACTCTTTTAGAATATCTGTGCATCTCTTTCACATATTCTGTAGAGAAGGTAGCATTTTCATAGGCACTATCAAAAACATTTAGTTTGCTCTCTAAAACAAGAGTTTGCAGTGAAAGCACATCTGCTAATGCATCATGTGCATTGTAGTCTGAACTTCCAGTGACATGTTTCACAAGATTTGGCTGGGAGTAAGACTTTAATCCAGGCATCCCCGTCCTAAAGAGTATTTTCGTGTCCAGGAACCCTGATACACAGCCCAGAAACTCTTCTTGTTTACCCACAGACTCCAAAGCATTCATTAGGAGGGGACAGTCAAATGTCTTGATATTGTGTCCAACAAGGTACAATGGAGGTGGATATTGCTTCAAGAAGGCTATAAGATCTTCTAAAGCTTTGGACACTGATACAGAATCAATAAGATGACCTCCTTTAAACAACTTTCCATTCCTACATGTCAAACCAGTGACTGAGGAGGCAGCAGGGGATATAGCTGTACCTGGAGTTACGTATGTGCTAAATTTATCATCTTCGCACACTGCTGCCACTTGCGTGATATGGGAAGTTCTAGCTGTAAAAGATATCGGGAAACATTACTTGCAATTGCTTAATAATAAAAAAATTGTTCATTGGATGTGTATCGGATTTCTTGTTAGTGGCTAAAATAAAAACTCATTTTTGAAGGGAATATACATGTACTGTAATCTCTATATTTGATGCACTGGAGATTGTCACAATATATGAGGGGCAAACAAACTCTATTATGGTAAATAAAAAACCTTGCCTCCTCAGATATTGTGCCAAACTCCTGCGATTAAAAAGATTATTCCTGCAAAATTTCTGAGAGATCTTATTTAGACTGAGCAAAGTTAACCAAGTGCATCAATGGATAGCTAGATGAATTGGAGGATGAGCCGATACTAGTGAGAGTATGAATATGGAACAAGCTAATAGTAAGTGTTGCAAGCAACAGATATCCCTTGTCGTCGATTACATTTTCTAATCTATAGATGGCAAGTTATTATTTTTACCAGATAACACATAAAAAAATCCCAAGCTGCATCACCACCTATGTGACCACCAAGTTATCGTCTGTAAAGTAAAATTTGTGAAATGAAAACACATCCTGACATACAGATGGAGAAATGGCCGGATAGACAGATTGATGGGGACAAAAATTATAGTCCATCTTGTTTCACCGGCAGAGGACTAATAACGGAATATATATCTGCTATAGAAACTTACCTAACCCTGTACTTTCCAGGTCAAAGTAAACTTGTTTGGACTTTTGTGGTATTGGCGAGGTATTGAGACTAGGCAAAGGTTCTGGATTAGGAATTTCCTGAATGGAATCAACTGGTATGTCCGTTGTATCTATACAAGAGGAATATGAGGTACCTTCTCTAATCTCTTTTGTTGTATTGGCCTGGATCCTGTTAAAAATGAAAACAAAATACCAACATATATAATAAAGTAAAATTGCACAACCAGGTACTTCATGTCAAAGTGACTGCCATTATAAGGAGAATTGTAGTAATCTGATGAAGTTTCACCATCATTTTAGTAATTACCTTGACATTAAATTTACATAATAATTTCCCATTTTAAACTTCTTTACAGAGTTAAGTAAAATGTAAAGAATCATTAAACTAAATCCATTTATGAAATTCAAATACAATAATTCAAATATCTATAAGCTCTATTCCATTTTCAAATGCAGAATTATTTTGTATTATAAAATATATCATACCTTCTTGCATGCAACTCTAGGCGTCGTATTTTGGCTTTTCTTGTGATGCTACATGCCTTACGTTTTCGTGCTTGAAGATCCCGCAGACAGGCAAGTTTAAAAGTGTGTCCACCAGGTGACAATCCAACTTGTCTATGTGTCTGTGATTACAAATTACATACAAGAACTGTAATATTTCACGAATCTATTCATTTCAGACACACATACATGAAGATAAGCTAATCACTAATGTTCAGTTTTTTACCTGGTAGTCATTTTTAATTAGGATATCACTCGCAGGAATTCTGAGGCCATATTTCTCCACTGATCACAGAATTTTCAATCAAATTATCTGCTAAATAAAATGCCTAAAAAAAATAAATGTTGTTTGATTGTTTTTGTAAAATATATTCACCAACAGAATTAAGCGATACAATTAGGGGCCATGGAAATTAAAGGAATTAAATTTACTCACATTGGTTACATAGGAATGTCCAATATTCTTGTGTGCCACACTAGCTGCAACTCTGTGATTAAGACTGGCTGTTCCACTATAGAAATGTGCTTTAGGTGCCTTCGATGCCACTGTTTTATTGAAGGACTCGTTTCCCTGAGTGCTTCCCAATGTAGATAGTTTGTCACTTTGATGTTTCAGTGTATCAAATAGTGCAGTCAAAGATGATTGCAATCCCTGGTCTTTCAACTGTTGGCCATAAGGCAAAGCTCTGTACTTTTTGTTTGGGTTTTCTCTATGGGAGCACCAGTTCGGGTCACATTCAGAATGATTTCCAAACACATGTTTAATTATGACATCAAAGCCTTTGCTAATTCCCTTGGAATTTCCCTGATTCTGGCTGAGCATGTAATTAATACACTTTTGTATGTATTTAATCACTTTACTTGTCAGTGATTTATGCTTAACCTGAAGTTTGTACAGTTGTGAAGTAATGTTTTTCCTGACATGATTACAGTCTGATTTCTTGGTGAAATCAGTTTGAAGTGATTTGTTTAACCGCTGAAAGGTTGTAGTGTCATCATCAGCTATTATAGTAGATATCTCATGTCCTGCCTTGTGATGTTTAGTAACCATCTCTATCACCATGTCAGATTCCATAGACTTACTACTGCCATCCCAGTTACATCGACAATCGTGGGATTTCGAGACTTGGCCCTGTTTGCTTGAAACATCACACATCTTGCAAAACTTGCTGCGTACGCTGTATCCGACTACTTTGCCAGTTTGTGCACCAATCATAGAACAGTGACCTGAAATATAAGATATCTGATATATATAATGTAATCAAACATGTGATCATTATGACATCACTAATGCTTACGTGGACACTTATAATTAAGCATTGAGCGTCTTTCCAGTTGGCATTCATAGGCAATATAAATGCACAGAGGGAAATTCTATGGTGCGCGCTAGCACTTCATGTTGAATTTGCCTCTGTCCAGTTAGCATTCATTTTGGCTATGAATGCCAACTGAAAGACGCTCAATGCTTATATTTACATTTAATAACAATTTTAGGAGATTTTTCATCAATTTATAACGAATAAAGAATTTATTGTCGTCGAATACAGGACAGCCATTTTAACAGTCATCTCCTGTGATTGCTGACACGACATTTGTAAAGTCAAAATAAGCAGATAGGAGTTTATAGACTGATGGATGCCAACTGTGCTTGGTTAGGTTACATAATGGAAATATCTACCGTTACATACAGATCTGGTATCTATAATGTATATATACAGACCATATAATGTTTAATGTTTAAATAAACCGCTTCATTGTAATTAAACCACTTTATGCTTTATTTGGGGTACACTCAGCTTTGTTTGGTATATTTCAATAATTTAACATAAACAAGCTATCCTTGAGGGATCTTGGCACCCACCAAAGAACTTTAAATATCAAAATCTAAGATGGCTGCCTTTCGGCCATCTTGTTGATAGATCAGTCCCAAAATGCCACATGCCAAACTTAAGGTCCTAGGGAAACCTACATATGAAATCTGAGACAGATCCCTTCAGATTTTCTGAGAAATAACAGTAATAAGAATTGTTAATGGACAGAAGGACGTACGAACAAAAGGATGAGTTTAATCAGTGGTCTGGCTTCTTCTAAATTGATACACACACAAATGCTTAAAACTTAAAATGCATATAATTACAAACCGGATAAACTGTCAAAGGATCTACCACTTCCTCTCTTTTGCCACGCTCCATCCACACTGACTGTAAGCCTTCCATCACCACTGTTTTCCCTGTAAGACAAATCATACATGATTGTTCAATTTATAGTTACCTAGCTCATTAGTATGCCCATTTTTCTTATACAATGTACAGTGTACCTACGAGAGTATATATATATACTAGTTTGTCCCAAGCAATATATGTATACACTCATGTCATCTGAAGTTGTATTACATGGCTGTGTCAACAAAATTACTATTTTCTTAACAAAATTTTATTTTCAGAAACAAAACTAGACAAATCATTTAATGGGAAATTTATCTTCCTGAAGGGTAAATATTTGCTTTATTTGATTGCGAGCAATGTTATTTATCAGCCCCAAGATTAACATGTACAGTAGACCCTGATATCAAGCGCAATGATCAACTTACTAATAATACTAATAGTTGAACAAATTGCTTATACAGGCAGGAAAAGATATTGTTATTTCAACATACTCAGTCAATCTGATCTCTTCAGCGATAGAATTTTCTATGGAATCCTCTGCCACAAGCTCAATTACTGGTCCAATTTCTTTTTGACGGGATCTTAACGTTGGTTCACTAACGGGTGGTATGTTGAGTGACGTAAGAATACTATTAATCTGTCTTCCTCCTACACCAGCATTAATCATTGCTGAAAAAGAAAATAGTTATTATTATAGTTCTGTGTGTAGTTCATAATCTTTGCATTGTAATACAAGATTATGAACATGCGTTCATCAAAAAGTATTTCTAAAATCAATGGTCAAACAATGTTAAAATAACCAATAACCAAAAAATTCCTCACCTTGGGTGTTTTTCAGCAGCCAGATTTATAACAAATTAAATCGTGCAATAAAGTGAAAACAATCATTTATCTGCAGATCGCATTCAGTTGGGAAAATTAACAGTGCACATATGTGGAAAGACTTTTTATCAGACACAGACATACAATTATGTAAAAATCATACACTGTACATGCATAAAGATATATCAGGCCAAAAAAAATGTCTGTTTAGGGTTACATTGGCAAAAAAATTGGGTCGGGAGGATTTTTTTTAGTGTCTTACACTCTAAAATAATGGCCGCAACCGGAATTTGAGATACAGACATGTATTTTTTTTTTGCCTGATCTACATGTATACATGTACCAGATGTACATGCATGCACATGTAGAATCCATACATGCATGTACAGTATTGCGCATATTGTATTGTACATATTCTCTCGATACATGTATACAGACATATGCTTGTACAGTATTTTATATACAAATTGTTTAGTATATGTATACATTCGGTGTATTATAATACCTGATGCAAGTTTTGTGTTAGCATCCCAGATCCTTCCATGTTGTTTTCCTGTCGGGATATTGTTCATGAATTGACATGAGGTGCATTGTACCTGTTGGATATGAAAACAAAATATGAAGAAAAAATATTATACCTTTTTTACTTGAAATAGTATCCTCATCAACCGCTAAAAGTTTGATTTTAACTTTTACATTTTTGTACATTTACAGCTGTACATTTTTTTTGGCAGTTCTGCATCATGGGTCATTTTATAAAATTTTCAATGATAAAATACAGATGTAGTACATCTAGTATTCCCAGTATAGAAATATTATGAGGGGGATTCGACTGAAATCTTAACTAATTTTTAATGTGGAAGCGGAAATTATAGTATACGACCCGTATATGTTTACTCTGTAACATTGTGCCTACCTTCAGTATAGCAGATAGGCCATACGTGTTAATGGAGGTGGTATTCAATAGATGAAGTGGCTGATGACACTTCTTGCATGCTGACAAGCCATCGGCCAAAACCCCTAGCTCGACAACTCGTCTCCCATGTCTCCAACTGGATATTTCTTCTTGACCATCCCCACCTGCTACACGTACAGCGTACGAGTGGTCAGTGATCACTGGTGAAGACGATTTGTGATCGTCGTCTGCTCCGGCCCCGGGTTCCTTATAAAAACGTAATTTGGCACCCTCGCTAACACTACGCAGCCTTTTCAATTGTTTCTGAGTTTTAAAGCCAGACTTCAATCTTATCTTACCCATGCATGAGTGTATGGCGGTCAATGTTTACAAAATATCAGCGAGCGTTCTTGATCTCTCTCGGCCTGTGTTTACATTGCTTGACAGCTGCGCCGGTTTGCGGCATGTCGTAAAAGATGCCGAAAAATATTTAAATATAAATATATATAAAATATTACTTGTTTTCATCACATTTTCTAACCTAGAATTAAAATTTGTTGATAATAGTTTAAAAATGTTTTTTATACTACCCTTTTTATTACGACCTCTCATATCCGGCACGGACAGACTTACGACAGATATTGACTTTACAACATCCTTAATTAGTTGATCAAAGACCTTACTTTATATATCTTGTGAATGTATGTAAGAAAATCAATAGGCCCATCCCTTTTGTAGTCCGTCCTTTATCCAACGCATTGGAGAAGATAACTATGGTAAACGATACTACGGAGCCTGTCCTCCAAGGTAATGGCTAAGAACCTGTCGATGAAAAGTTGAATGAGTGTGAATATAAATGTAAAATGTAAACTTGACTACTGGAAAACGTACTTAATTTAGGGCTGTCATTATTTTGCTATGGAATATGAAAAACGAAAATTGAGATTTATATCCGTGGCTAAAATATTGTCGCAAATTGGTTGTCCAACACTCAGAAAATACCTTTTATAAATTAAGATCTAAACTTGAACTATCGCCTCAAAGACAGCGTAAACCAGATCTAAAGTAAAACTTCCCGCAAAACAAGAATGTCTACTGTATTCGTACCGAAGTTTCTTATCTATTAAATCAACTGATATTAAAGGACAATTCAGTCTAAGAGAACATTAAAATTTGTACATATATCGGAAAAAAAACCAGTTTCTAATGGAATTAGATCAGTCCGTTTTACTGTGATATCCTGAAAAGCCCATGGTGGCGACATGTGTGTGAAATGTTCAAACTCGCTCGCTGTCTCGCCATTACACACTGTGGTCAAACTTCTTGTATGTCGAACCATGTCCCTTGCTCGTAGAGTAATGCAACTTTTGTCTAGAACTGCTCAAATCGCTCTGAAAGTAGTGTGTTTACCTTATTAGGTGAATTGTCTTGCCTAAAAAATCATTTTATCACCTTCTCAGTGTTATCTGTAGTTCTTTTGTTAAACGTAGCGTGACTTTGGCTCCGGGTATGGGTACAGCACTTCATATTGTAACCTGCTTAATCGTATATGATCAACCGAAGTAGCGATATACTTCCAACGATATTATGCTAAAAATTATTAAAACAATAACTTGGAATGTGTCAATAATTTTAATATTATCATGTTTTCATAAGAGAATGTTAGAACACATACATTAATCCCCATATTTTTGCTTCTTGTGTTAAGTAAACAGAAATTAATCTGAATGAATTTAGTCTCTTTAACTATCTGTTGATACTTATCAATGAAAACCATCTTCCGTATCCCAAAGTCCTTGTAAGAACAATCTGAATCGTCCCAGTTTCATTTCAGTTGAAATTGCAAAAGTCTGACAAAATCCACTCAGCTCAGTTAGAAAGCACCCGCCAAACTAAATGTATACCTAGACTCCTTACGAATCCGATTCTGGTCAATCCTTACCGTTGACGGATGCATTGCGTTCGAGATTACATTCCATTTTATCAGCACTATCACAGTCTTTGTCGCCGTCAATGTTAAACATAACCATGGCCACACTCTATTCCAGTATCGTCCTCAGTGTCTAAAAAACCTTATGACCAGCATTGTGACAACCGCCCGGTCCCCGATCTACTTGGCTGGGGACAGATATCTGATCACAACGTCATAGTGGACTATCTTGTGTCGCACTGTTAGTCTGATGTCATCTAACGTTGATGGTCATTTTAAGTTCGTCCCTATTACCTCCCATCCTCGATACTCCGGGGGTTACTTACACTCTCGTAATATCCACCCCTGGACTAAACAAAAGCGTACCAGAAGGCTCTGAGTGCGACAACAGATGAGATAGGAGTTTGGTCCTTTGATGTAAAACAAAATATTCGAATAACTGTACGCCGTATGGCGTTGTATTGGGTGTTTCTTACTGTAATATTAACAAGTCTTTGTAGGCCTGTGATTGGTCAGTTGTTTTCTCCTGAAAATGGTATGTATTCAGTTTTTCCCATTACATAACACAGGAGTGGACAGTACGACCTTGACAATAACCTCTAGAATATCAAGAATGTATGCATCCTTGACATTCACTATCACCTGAAATCTGACAACCCTAGTTCCTACATTATGCATTACCAAATCCACATTCCTCTCTTCATTACAACGACAGTATCTCCTCTGGTTAGCTGCCAGTTACCTCCCCCCCCCCCTTGTTCTCATCCCTTCTCTGTATTCATCACCAACGTCGCCAAGCAGGTCATTTTAACAACAAGACAAGATAAAGACCATCAAATTCTTCAATAAACATTTTAAAAAGATGCCTTCCACTAATTATGCATTGAATCTAAAGACAAGACACCGCCAAATGTTACCACAATAATAACGACATATTGGAATAAAAGAAGACAATGAACTACTGATGATGATCTGTGATGGACAGGGTACATTAATGTCATTACTATAAAACAAGAAGAAATCTTAGTCACTGTCATAGAAGATATTCACAAAATCCGTTTGGAGATGGTGAGTAACGTCATCAAAAGACTATTACTAGGGTGATTCAGTGACTGTTGTCAGTTATTTATACTCTGCTGATATATAATTAGTTGTGAAGTAAATGACGAATACATAATATTACTACCAAAGATGCACGACGGCAGGGAATGGGCATCAAATATAATATATTTTTGTGTACGAATGCAGTTGTTGCAATATTACGTTCCCACGCACTATTTTTAATGAACAATAAAATGAGCTGAAGAAAACAAGATCTTTAAAGTAATCCGGTATCAGGAATCATTAGTTACGGATGAGTTAGACCGTAGACGAAAGTGTTGCTTAGTTATGGTACAGCTTTAATAGGACTGTTAGTACTACTATCCCTGAAACTAGGGCTAGCTGTTCAAACATAACATGTAACTAGGGCTAGCTGTTCAAACATACCATGTAACTAGGGCTAGCTGTTCAAACATACCATGTAACTAGGGCTAGCTTTTCAAACATAACATGTAACTAGGGCTAGCTGTTCAAACATACCATGTAACTAGGGCTAGCTGTTCAAACATAACATGTAACTAGGGCTAGCTGTTCAAACATACCATGTAACTAGGGCTAGCTGTTCAAAACATAACATGTAACTAGGGCTAGCTGTTCAAACATACCGTGTAACTAGGGCTAGCTGTTCAAACATAACATGTAACTAGGGCTAGCTGTTCAAACATACCGTGTAACTAGGGCTAGCTGTTCAAACATAACATGTAACTAGGGCTAGCTGTTCAAACATGCCATGTAACTAGGGCTAGCTGTTCAAACATACCATGTAACTAGGGCTAGCTGTTCAAACATACCATGTAACTAGGGCTAGCTGTTCAAACATACCATGTAACTAGGGCTAGCTGTTCAAACATACCGTGTAACTAGGGCTAGCTGTTCAAACATACCATGTAACTAGGGCTAGCTGTTCAAACATAACATGTAACTAGGGGCTAGCTGTTCAAACATACCATGTAACTAGGACTAGCTGTTCAAACATACCGTGTAACTAGGGCTAGCTGTTCAAACATACCATGTAACTAGGGCTAGCTGTTCAAACATACCGTGTAACTAGGGCTACCTGTTCAAACATACCATGTAACTAGGACTAGCTGTTCAAACATACCGTGTAACTAGGACTAGCTGTTCAAACATATCATGTAACTAGGACTAACTTTTCAAACATACCGTGTAACTAGGGCTAGCTGTTCAAAACATACCGTGTAACTAGGACTAGCTGTTCAAACATACCATGTAACTAGGGCTAGCTGTTCAAATATACCATGTAACCATGACTAGCTGTTCAAACATACCGTGTAACTAGGACTAGCTGTTCAAACATACCATGTAACTAGGGCTAGCTGTTCAAACATACTATGTAACTAGGGCTAGCTATTCAAACATACCATGTAACTAGGGCTAGCTGTTCAAACATACCGTGTAACTAGGGCTAGCTGTTCAAACATACCATGTTACTAGGGCTAGCTGTTCAAACATACCATGTAACTAGGGCTAGCTGTTCAAACATACCGTGTAACTAGGGACTAGCTGTTCAAACATACCATGTAACTAGGGCTAGCTGTTCAAACATACCATGTAACTAGGACTAGCTGTTCAAACATACCGTGTTGTAACTAGGAACTAGCTGTTCAAACATACGTGCAACTAGGGCTAGCTGTTCAAACATACCATGTAACTAGGGCTAGCTGTTCAAACATAACTTGTAACTAGGGCTAGCTGTTCAAACATACCATGTAACTAGGGCTAGCTGTTCAAACATACCATGTAACTAGGGCTAGCTGTTCAAACATACCATGTAACTAGGACTAGCTGTTCAAAACATACCGTGTAACTAGGACTAGCTGTTCAAACATACCATGTAACTAGGGCTAGCTGTTCAAACATACCATGTAACTAGGAAAAGCTGTTCAAACATACCGTGTAACTAGGACTAGCTGTTCAAACATACCATGTAACAAGGACTAGCTTTTCAAACATACCATGTAACTAGGACTAGCTGTTCAAACATACCGTGTTACTAGGACTAGCTGTTGAAACATACCATGTAACTAGGGCTAGCTGTTCAAACATTACATGTAACTAGGACTAGCTGTTCAAACATACCGTGTAACTAGGGCTAGCTGTTCAAACATACCATGTAACTAGGACTAGCTGTTTAAACATACCGTGTAACTAGGGCTAGCTGTTCAAACATACCGTGTGACTAGGACTAGCTGTTCAAACATACCATGTAACTAGGACTAGCTGTTCAAATATGCCATGTAACTAGGACTAGCTGTTCAAACATACCATGTAACTAGGGCTAGCTGTTCAAATATACCATGTAACTAGGACTAGCTGTTCAAATATACCATGTAACTAGGACTAGCTGTTCAAACATACCATGTAACTAGGACTAGCTGTTCAAACATACCATGTAACTAGGGCTAGCTGTTCAAACATACCGTGTAACTAGGGCTAGCTGTTCAAACATACCGTGTAACTAGGGCTAGCTGTTCAAACATACCATATAACTATGGCTAGCTGTTCAAACATAACATGTAACTAGGGCTAGCTGTTCAAACATACCGTGTAAACTAGGGCTAGCTGTTCAAACATACCATGTAACTAGGGCTAGCTGTTCAAACATACCGTGTAACTAGGGTTAGCTGTTCAAACATACCATGTGACTAGGGCTAGCTGTTCAAACATAACATGTCTGTTGTACTTACGCCTCATGTAAGATGTCGAATGCCTGTCTCACTGTCCTGACATTCCCACAAGCGTCCGGTATAGCACACTGCCTACCCTCAAAGTTATAGGAGGCTAGCATAAACTGCCATCGACCTATACAATAGGTTTTATTTAAATAATAAAGTGTGAAGGTAAATAATCTTAAAGATTAGACTATTATCATTTTATTTAGACACGGCAACAATGGAAACAACACATGCATCACATCTACTGTTTAGATAATGTGCCGTGACAACAGTCAAACAAATTACGCAAGGGTTGACTTGAATAAATTTTTATGCTATGGAGACGTAATCAGAAAAAAAAACCTACATAAATGGTAAAATCTCCACGACATATAAATATATTCAAAATCCTTATGATTTAATCTACTATCGTAGATAGCTCTTAAACATTCCAAATTCATTTGAGGACCCCTTTTTCCAATTGAATCTCATTACGCCGTTATTTCAGCTAGTTAGAAGCGACGTTACTAAGGGCATCGTCAGTTATCCACGCCAATGTACTGATGAAGTAATTTTATAAGCCAACGGGAATGCTAATTACAAGCAAAATTGAATTATTATTGAATTGGAATAAAAAAAAAAATCCCAAACATTCCCTCTTTTGTGAGATCGATAATTCACCTCACTAAAACATTCAGGGATATCATGTCACTCGTCATACACTAACCAGGGAAGGCCCTTTCCACTGCTTGGCCGTTTGCCACACTTAAACATGGCCATACTCATGGTCGTAGGTAAACGGCCATTTTAATGTACCGGGGGTCACCAGGGTAGACGTCAGACAGCTCGAGTCATACAGCATACCATTGGTCTCCATACCTGTAATCAAACATATTGTTATGTTATGTGATTCTAGAAGAGGATGGTGTTCGAAGAAAGTGGAAGAATATAGGCCTTGTTTTAAGCGGGATAGGAAAGTCTAGAATATTCTCGTTATCCTCCTCAATACCACTACGTTGTCATTGTTGCAAAGGGAGACGTTTTTCCATTGTTTTATATAGAAAGATGCAACGTCGATCGGTATGATTTCATACAATTTTTTATGAAAATAAGGATATGGTATAGGGATTTGAGAACTAGTGACAGTTTTGCTTATATTTGGAACTATTCTAGTGTTCATAGATCATGAACCGGAAAGGTACGAGAAGCAGTATTTTTCCACGCCGTTTTATTAATTCTTTTGACGAGAAAGTTGAAACATAAGAAGATGATCAACAGTTACCAAAACTCATACAACTATTCCAAAATCATTGTGAGCCATGCAAGAACTAACCATACTTCACATAAACGTTTTAGGGTCTAGATAACTAGTCGGTAAAATCATAACCTTACTAAGTACTATGAAATGAGTTGTTAGGTTTTGGTAATTGGCGTGGTACATTATGTAATGTGTAGGATCTTCGCATTACTCTAATTGGCTGATAGGAACAGAAAATTGTCCCTTTTTCTGAAGCCAGAGACAAATAAAAAAGGGTATGCAAATGTTCCGTCGTCAATTTTCAAAAGCCGATTGAAGAGACTTTGGTGTCAGGTTTGTTGAAGCGAGGGTGTTACACTATTGTGAAGCATGAAAACAACATACAATTGTTTCATGCCAGAACAGTCAATACTCTTTAGTATTGGGACCAACCAGATGAATTCCGCTGCATGTAGAATATGATGAAGAGTGGATAATATGCTTTTAACCAATTTATTATCTACACCTAAAAAAACGTCTAAAATGATGTATGGAAACAATAATAGACCCCTGATATAATAATACTATAATTCAGATTAATGTAAGACATAATTTCGGGTGCCTATTACCTGTCAGCTCGTCTGTCCCGCCAAACGAGAGTTGTGGCGCTCGAACACCTTTAATGCTGCCTGGAGGTAGACCAGTAGCATCCAGCCTTCTCTCCATATCTGTCGGTAAAACATATATAACATATACCATACACTAGGTGGCGTTCAAAAACAAAACAATATGTGAAGTCCCTTGGATCACCTCCCTTGACAGTAATAAGAAAACTTACCCCTGATCATATCGGTCCAGCCGTTGGCACTAGTGGGTGATGTCCCATTAAGTGACTGTACCCCGATTTCGTGGCCCCGGTTTGGCATAACTGGCCACAACACTGTAATCGGTCTCAGTGTCGTCGATGAAAAATGTGGTACGAATGGGACAATTGTTAGGATTTTGAAAAATTTAACAGCACATCGTACAGAGGTTCTAACGAGGAGTTGAGACCACCGACGAAGGTAAGGAGGACAGTTTGAGGCGTAAGGAATGGAGATAGATATCCGGGAATACTCCGGTCAGAGAAACAGCGACAAGCTGGCAGGACGCATGCGTCGTTACACGACTGCTGAGCCTGGACAAGGCGGATGGCGGACACATACACGGAGAATGTATACCACACAAAATATAAAGCCATGCATGTTGTGACGTCAGGTAACGACCTAGAAGTTCTTGACGAGGTCAGCACGATATAGATAAGCTTTTATCAGGTCATTTATTACGTTATGGAATTGGTTTGTTTGGGTTCAAATTCTATCAATTGTATTTAAAATCATTGAACATAAGAAAAAAAACTTTGTATATGAGTATGGATATTGCGAATATGTTTAAGTTATGGGGGACTGTTGTATGTTTTATGTTGTGTCTCCTTGTGATAAAATGAATTGTGTGAACATAATAGTGTTTACTCTCTCAATGAATCAGTCTGTCGGGAATACCCAGCCAGATCACATGGTTTATAACAGCCGCGAACGTGTTGGTCCAGCGCGGTAGATATAGAGAATACTATTGTGGTCGAACTGATATACAGATATTTCCATCCAACATTGACACACTATATTTACATTTTACCGCTCCTTATGACTAATGTATACTCCGATCATCTGATGATCGCTGGAGGGCATTATGTTGTTTGTTTGGTGGATTGTACGGTGTTGAAGTAATCTTGGAAGGATACTGTTAAGACCAAGATGCTTCAAATATTTTTTTTCCGATTCAATCGCTGGTCCAAACCTTTGACATTGTTTGACGCATGTGCATTGCTAACCTGGCCTTGGTTGATATTGATTATTAGGATATTATTTCATTCTTCTCAGATTTGCTATATAAAGATGTTTAATGGTTATATGTTCGACTTACAGGAATGACCAACGCGCTTGTTCTCTGTGCTCTTTTGAATTTCATTTTTACTTTAAAAAAAAAATCATAACTATGACAAGGGTTTCGTTTTTGACTTGATTGCACCAGACATGTCACGCTTTCTACATTTTTGGAGACTCGCTGTAAGAAACACTCCGACGACGATGTGTTTTTACAATGCAGATCAACTAAGGCATTTTGTTGTCTGTAGGCCACCATCTCTTCTGCAATGATATCGTGGTTAACTACGTGTTTTTGCCTCTATTTAAGATTCCTAGTATTTTTATTTGGATTCTTTTCTGGACGCGTGATTAACGATTTCAGCAGCCGTTTATGCGTGGCAAAGACCTTAGTCCGTTACTTTGGAATAATTTAGTTGTTTTCTACTCCTGTATTTCTCATTATGTCTTGGAAAGGTTACCGAGAAAGTGTTTAGATACATGAGGTTACTTTCTAGTGTGATATTACGGTCTAGTACGGTCCTGTATGATATTACTGTTAAAAACCACAGCCGGTATTATGTTGGAGTAAGGATACTTTGGTGCGCCGCTGTGTCCGTCCGTCCGTCCGTCCCGTAAAATGTCAACCTAGGTCAATGCTAGTTAAGGCGATGTGTCATGTACCAAAATTATCTGCGGTAAAATAAGGCAAATAACTAAAACAATTTAATACGAAAATCATTGACTTTGCTATTGCGTAATTCATACCAATACATTGCAGCTGAAAGCAATTCAGTTCTTAATAAGCCTCAAAATTTGGTATGAACTGTTTCATAAAACTTGTCTCCAGACCCTTTTATGTTTATACCCCATTAACCTCAACATACCATTATTTAATCCTTAAATATCCACATTTCTAGTTCCACTACGTAGCCTAACCTTACTAGCTACAGTTGGTACACCAGAACTTGTTATTTGACAATGTAATAATATCGACAGGCTGTTCACAAACAAATAATTATGGTCAAGGTCATTCATATTATCAAACTTGGTTGTCCTTTTTTTAAGCATATAATTACAGGTCCTATATCATATCTCTAGGCCTTTCATAACTTTAAAAGAAGCAGTTTTGAATATTTTTAAAAGGTTTTTGGTCCATGTGACATTTAATGATAAATAAAGTCAAGTTAACAAACTTGGTAATCCTTTATATCAGCATGTCACAGGCCTAATACCAGAGCTCTAAACTTTCCATATCTTTTAAAGAGACAATTCACTGAGGATAACTCTTTTACAAAACCAAGAAGCAAAATATAGCATAAACGTATTGTTCTACATTTCTTATGAAACATATAACGTAAAACATTGACCAAATCCACGACATTGTTAAGTATTTTAATTAATATCGCTGAAATATCAAATCGTTGATCAATACGATTAAGCAGGTACAATATGGACGCTGTACCTATACTTGAGCCAAAGTCACACACGTTAAACAAATGAACTACATAACCACTGAGAAGGTGATAAAATGATTTATTAGGTAAGACAATTCACCTAATAAGATAAACACACTACTGTCAGAGCGATTTGAGCAGTTTAAGACAAAAGTTGCATTACTCTACGAGCAAGGGACAGGGTTCGGCATACAAGAAGTTCGACCACAGTGTGTAATGGCGGACAGCGAGCGAGTTTGAACATTTCACACACATGTCACCACCATGGGCTTTTCAGGCATATCACAGTAAAACCGACTGGTCTAATTTCCATTAGAACTGGGTTTGTTCCGATAAATGTACAAATTTTAATGCTCTATAGACTGAATTGTCCCTTTAAAGAAGTCATTTCAAGATATTAGGTTTTTGGCCAATGAGATAAGGTCAAGATCATTCATATTAACAAAATTGGTAGCCATTTGTCTCAGTATGATATATGCCCAATAATAGGTCTCTAGGTCTTCCGTAAATTGAGAAGATTTTAATGATTTTTTTTTTTTCTCGAAAAATTGCACTTTTGAGCTTTAATTCTTATTTCTATCCGGATGTTTTACAGAAAAGTGTTACATTAGTAGTTCAATGTTCTGTGTTATTCTACATAATACATCCAAAAATGAAAGAAATCATCAAGTTAACGAGGTAATGACATAAGTTTAAAACCGGAAGAGAGGTC
>NW_027187810.1:0-61891 GCF_041381155.1 Argopecten irradians
GATCCATGGTTACACAGTAGAATGTCATTTGAAAACTTTTTATTGTTTGGAATACATATAGTAGGTGAGTTTTTGTCATAAAGTGGATATGGTTCTTAGTAATTGTACAAAACAGAAGACATTTTTTTAGCATATTGATATGGCTATCATGAGGGCATCAATCATAATTAATACTAAATGTAAATGAGACAACATGTCAGAGATATGGCGCGTGCGCACTCGTCCAATGTACATTTGTAGTTTCCTTATATATCAATCAAAATGAAAGATTGGGGTAACTTTTTTTTTTCACATTTTCAACTTTCTCTAAATCTTTACTTTTCTGTTTTTGATGAAACATATTGCTTAATATGGGAATATTTTCACTCTGATGTTCTTAATTATTACTTTTGGTCAATCTTCAGATCGAAGGAAGAAAGAGCTGATATAAAAAATTTACATTTGGTCAATCAGTTTCAAAATAAATTAATGTACAACTAACGTCAGAGATGATTAAACCCACATTTGAAATCCAAAAATGGCCGCCTAATTGCCCATGTTTTCTTAGGGGGGGGGGGGGGTGTTTTTTTTTTTTTTTTTTTTTTGGGGGGGGGGGGTTGCTCCCAAAAAGGAAGATAAGATGCAGATCTAGAAGCAAAAGGAAATATACAAATGAAATTTCGAACAGATCTCTCTCTGAATTAGTACTTTTACAAATTGAATAATATATAGCAGTATCAAGAATTGCTTATCGTCATACAAAAAAACTGAAATAGGAAATCCAGACAACAGGGTAATTTTGAATATCGTGTAACAGCCAACATCCCCCTGAATATCTCAAAGGTAATATGATGTCGGTGGTGTAAAACCTATCAAAAAATTAAACTCTTTTATCATAATTAAATTATAAAAAACTAAAGCAATATTATCCAATAATTGCATATTCCTCTCTCTCTCTCTCTCTCTCTCTCAACAAAAAACATCACATCTTATGTAGCTTACTTCCATAACCTAAAAGAAAAGGTCATTCATTTTCTGCCCAACACCAAAAAATAAGAAATTAAAAAAAAACTACATGTACATAATGTACATACAAATATTACGGACAATAAAAGGCATAATATACCCATACCATATACAGATGTAACATCACTATCGTATTCGACTAATGAGCGGCGCCCTTTTCTGGATTTAAGTTTTTATAAACGCAACGACCCCCCTTTCCCCCTTTCTATGGATTTTACCGGATGCTTGTAACCCATATTAAATAAACATACGATACAGTCTTTTACATGTGTATCATGACACAATGATACATATCAAAGGATTAAAGGGCATATGCATGATTTTTACTGCAACAATTACTGTACCATGAATACAGAAAGATTCAAAATAATGGCTGACCTTTTTCATCCACCAGCTTATATTTTGATTCAATTATAAGCCGCCCTCCGTTCCTTTGTTACAATTATTTTGAGCGACCTTGGCCGCAAATTTATGGCGAATACGTTACATGTAGGTGCTTTCAGAGTGTAACCAATTGTACCATCACCAATTGCAAGTTACTGTTGTTTGTATAATTGATTAATGGTGCGAATGGCAGACAATAAATCTCAATAATTTTGTCTGCAAATGGCACACAATTGCTGTTGGTATCAATGGCAAGAATGTTCCGATATGTTGGCACCCAATGATGTTAGAAAACCTGAGAAAATATTTTCATTCGGATAATGTAATAAAGATGACATTATTTTAACTTTTATAGACGATCTTTATTTTGTTGTAAGCTGCAGAAGACCGTATTAGGCAACGGAATTTGTATTTTGAGAAAATTTGTTTTTCAAAATCAATCTAAATTCAGAAATAAATATAATTTAATTAATACGCTTCCATGGAAAAATACTATAAGGAATTTTTAAATTTTTCTTAATTTGCCTTTACAAGACATTTGAAAAATCACATTTTAGCTGACTTCCATTCAACTCAATATAGTGGCGACATGTTTGTTTATGTCATTATTGACATTACCATCGCTAACACACCTTCTAATTATCTGCAAAAAAATCTGTAAATTGGCAGATTTGAATGGTAGAGTTGCACGTTGACATTCAATTAGTAAAAAGAAATAAACAATTGACTGTCAAAGACAGAAATCTGAACACATTGGCTTTGGTAATGATGATTAGGAGGGAGGGGGCTAAAGCTGGGCGTCAATAATTAAGACATTTTAATTTAAATATTTTCTGATTAGTTCAGAATAGTATCCGTTAATAAATAAAATTTTTTTAGACTTTTTGATACAATGATATATACATGCTATCGAAATATACATGTAACTTTTTGGTTTGATATGGGATATCAAAAATACACACAATGGTGTTTTTTTCATGTGTACATTTTGTCCATTTGTAAATTGTCTCCCTTTATGATTATAAAATTAATTGAACCAAACTTTGTTTTGTTCTATTGCTTCCCAAGGTCATTAATTAATTTCCTGTTGTCAATAGCATGGTTATAAAATCAATAAAATATGACTTTTAAGCATGAATTCCTTTTATGGAATGAACACAACCTATATCAAAGATGTTCTCTTAAGTACCTATTAACTTTCTTTATTTATGAGTGACAAGAGCTTCGTGAAGTTTTAACTCAATCATCCCTGGAGTTCAATAATGAATTGTTCCTGTCATTAAACTGGAAGAGTCCAAATTTGACTTATGGGGTGAAAGAAGTATGAACGAGCATACAATCAATTGTTTGCATAGCACTTTTAATCTGATTACACACTTTTAACACCAGCTGCCATATTTACATAAATAATACTATGTGTCTGCATTAGTCAAGGTGTCATTGCATAAATCACATTGTATAAATGACCCGGCCCTGTATTCTGGATTTCACTCTGATGTAGAAATGATAAACAAAAGGCGAACAAAAATATTTCTGTTTAAATGCTCTAAATATATGCTAATATCAATAATTAGAATAAAATATTCAAAAATCGCAATTCCATATTTTCAAAATACAATGTCATAAATATAACCCTCTCTTAAAGTAAAAAATTCTGTCACTTATTGATGAAATACTATAACCACTACATGTTCCTCCAGCAATTGACCGACTTCAAAATTGTCCAAATTACACAAGAATTAAATATAATTATAAAACATACTGTATTCAACCCAATAAGTGTCCCCTTCCTTATAAGTGCTCCTCCCACTTATTGAGGACTTGATTTTACTGACCTCGAATTAAATGCAGTAAAATGAAAAAATGATTTTTTTTTTATTTGGTTTCTTTTTTGTTTCTTTTTTTGCAAATAGATTTATGGGTTACATTTTAGGCAATTATTTTATGAACGGATAGTCAAATTTGTGACTTTTAGGCAACCCCTTATTTTTTCAATTTTCCAGCACTAGTGGCACTTATTGGGTCTAATACAGTACATATAGAACTAAAATTTGTAATCTCATATTTTTGATATTGTTGATTTTTGCATAATGTTAATGTCTATATTTATATCTTAGTGGTTTAAGAGTGTAGGAGTTTAGTGCTAGAATATAATTGTGCCAACAGTTCTACACTATCTTTTTCTATGAAGTGTATCGATGTAAATATTTCATTTTTAATGTCATTACACAATACTTTTCAAATTTTTTTCTGTATCAAATTTCCTATGATTACCTTTTGTTCAGTTTATGCCACTTTTACAGTGAAATCTGACTTTTTGCTGGCTACTTAACGATGCTCCATCGCTGACAAAGTGCATTAGTCTTGAAGATGAAAATTGTGTGAAAAATATATCACCGTGAAAATTTATAACCTTATAAAGCTGGTTTACCGTATCTTTATCGACATTCGATTCAAAAGTGTCATTAAAAGAAAACTGTCATTAGTGATACCAAATGCCTTGCTTCCCATGTTACACAAAATGTATAACATGACTGTACTTAAAGGATGCTCCACCGCTGAAAAATGTTTTTTTTTCACTATTAAAAACAGGAGCAAACGATTTAGTATTTTTCTTCAGTTACAAAAGTTACTTACTTTACACCATTACCACCATTGAAAGCGAGTTTGAGCTTCTAATTTTACTTCAAGTTAAAAAAATATGAAAAATAATTAATTGCATCCCGAAAAAATTCCATGGCACTATATCCTATATGGAATGAACTACTGAATGCGCATGTACCAAAGGCAAAATAAATTATTTTATATCATTTTTTGTGTTAATCAGACTATTATATACACGATTAAACACCAATTGTTGTTCAAATGATGAATATCTAGCCCATCGAAATAAAGCATGCTTTTATGATGCTTTTAGTGACATATTTTAGTACTTTTTCTAAAAAGTACAAAAAAAGCATGCTCTTTTAGTACTTTTTCCGGACACACCATCAGGGCAGAGTACTTTTTTTGTACTTTTTTTGGACTCTGAAATTTTGCAGAGTACTTTTTTTGTACTTTTTTTGGACTCTGAAATTTTGCAGAGTACTTTTTTTGTACTTTTCTGGACTTAAACATTCTGCAGAGTACTTTTTTTTGTACTTTTCTGGGACTTAGTCATTTTGCAGAGTACTTTTTTTGTACTTTTCTGGGACTTAGTCATTTTGCAGTACTTTTTTGTACTTTTCTGGGACTTTTTTTGTACTTTTGAGTACTTTTTTTGTACTTTTCTTGGACTTAGAATTATTTCACATGGTATGAGAAATGTTCAGAGTACTTTTTTTGTACTTTTTTTGGACTTAGAATTTTTCACAGGATGAATGGGAAATGTTCAGAGTACTTTTTTTGTACTTTTTTTGGACTTAGAATTTTTCACAGAGTATGAAAAATGTTGTGTACTTTTTTTGTACTTTTTTGGGACTTAGAATTTTTCATAAGGCATCACCATTTCAGTGTACTTTTATTTTGATTTTTTTTTTCTACTCCAATTTTTTTTAGGGGGAGTTTTTTTAACAAAATTATATATTTAATTAAAAATTGTTTACAACTGAACATTAGAAAGAAATATAATTCAACTACCGGTAATTAAGATGTTTATTTAATAAGTGAATGTTGCAGATGATGTTTTGAATAATTTTACATTCTTAATGCTAAGTTTTTATTTTCATTTCTTTACCATAAATGTTTAAATTATTTCTAATCACTTAAGTGTTCACCTTAAAATATTGTTGAAATGTGTTTATATAAGTGTTCACCTTAAAATATTATTGAAATGTGTTTCCAATTCCCTTTCTCTCTAAATGAGTTAAAATGTAGTAGTATACACTAGGCCCATGTACATATATGTTACATAAAACCAATGCCTATGTGATCAGCATAAGATGCATTAAAATTAGAGTCTTAATTATCGACAGTCACGTGCACACTGACACACAAATCGCCTGTCTCTGACCAGTGGTTTCACACACAATAACGATTTACAACCAGGTAAACAAGCCAACACATGTACATTAGTCGTTCTGCACGGACCTAACAAAACTCTCCCCTGGGTCAGACTCATGGTCCCATACGATAATAAATAGTTTGTGAAAGTATTTCCATCCTCATATAATGATTAAATGGTTTCAGTATAAAATCTCAACAAACTAACCAAAACAAATAGACATGCCGGGGATACTCCGTTGCACACACTGTTGACGTAAATATGCTATCGGTCTGATTTATATGTAAAAGGAAATACAAGCTATCATAGATGAATTTGTCAATGGAATTTTATCAACTCATTTGTTTACACCGACTCGGACATCATAGTAGGCTAACCAACAAAACACTCACGGCTCATGTTTACGTAGGCCTGGATGTTTCTGGTCAGACACATGGTCTTATACGATGATAAATAGCTTGTGACTATATAATCTTTCCAGCATCACAACGATGAAATTGATACTTTAAAAAGTTCCTCCAAACCATGCCAAAACAAGGGTTTTGTTTATCTTTTTTTTTATATAAAAATCTCGATCTTTTCACGACATGCCGGAAATGGTTCTTATTACAAATACTCTGTTGTCGTGATTATAAATTGGTTTACACCTCGCGTCAAAAGGTGGATTTATTAATATAATAGTTCGTATATTTTCTGTTTTGATATATTATCACAAACTCTCAACAAAAATTTAGGAATTAAGAGGTTTGGTTTAGACGATAGGATCGTACAACATATTCTTTTGAATCACGTAAGAGGCCTACAGGTGTCTGTTTGTAATACAGCAACTAAATGTGGATTTATCAGCACACCAGTTCATTTGTTTGCGTTTTTTATTCCTTGTCCTAAGTTAATAATAAAACGTGAGGAATTGAGAGATTTTGTTTAGAAAATATTATTGTACAGCATTCCTTTGTGAAAGACGTAAGCGGCCCCACATGTGTTTGTCACGTGATTATTTGAGCGGGAAACACAGAATGTGAAACAGCTGGCTGGCGGCCATATTTGTTTACGTCTGTCAGCTGATTGCAGAATGTAAACAAACAAATATAACTGGCTGCTGGGCCAACATCGAAAGAAGGTAGGATGTTTGCACAGAGACACGAGGTTATTTATTTTTTGTTTATTGTTACAATACCATCGATCTCCTCAAACTCTAGCTGGTGAACACAGTACCGATGGAGGATGGAGTTACGGTAAGTTCATTTCTCTTACTTGTTTACTTCGTTCTGAAAGCATTTGGATGCAATTAAAACACCCAGTTTATGAAATAAGTTAGACATCATTTTTTGTTTACATAGCTGTGCTTTCTTTTTGAATGGGCTTGGCAATTATTTCATTGCCGTTCAGTTGTAAATTTCAACATCATTTCCAATTTCAAATCACAAGAAAATTTACACGGCAGGGGGGTTTAAATGTTATAAATCAATTCAACATCCAACAAATTGTATCTGGACACAAGTTTTATTAAAAAACTATGGAACTTTCCATATCATTTTCACTTCATTATCGCCCACAATTTCGTTTTGTGGTACATAATTTATTTTATGTTTTTTTTTTTTTTTTTTTTTTAAAAACTTTACTTTATTCATCGTGATTAATTAGATTGGGAAATAATATTTGTTTTCTTGAAAACATGGGTAATGAAATAACATTATTAACTTAAATATGTGAGTGTGATTTGGATGCTCATATTCAATTATATCGTTGTTTTCACGACATTTTTTTGACAAGAAGGTATGATGTTTCAATGATGTAATCCTATCATATTTACATTTTGCTGTCCATCAGTCAATTAAGTCCTGCAATTAAATCTAAATGTGTATACACATTCATACATGTGTTTCCATACAATCAGGTCATGTATATATAACCTCATATTTTTCCTTTCAGGCAAATTGCAGATCAGTGTGTGATAATGATCGAGGGCAGACTGGTTAAAGACATAACATTAATATGCCTAATTTAAACAGGTAAATATTAATAAAAGGATGGTGGTAACATGTGAATATTTAAATATTTTAAGATGACTGATATACACAATGTATGAACATTATAAAAAGAGTTATTTTACCATCTAAACATAACCTTTGCATTCCTTTTTTGTTAAGTAATATTTCATTGAGACTTACAATTTAAGTGAATTAACACTCTGAGAAAAATGTCATTTATCAGAATGGCAGTAGGGTCACTGGGGTGTTGATCAGGGGTCAGGGAGTGGTCACACCTCTTTTGTTTACATAATTATCAAGCGACTGCCTGGTATTTTGGTAGTTTAGTAAAACTGTACTGGGGACAAACAGGGCTGGGTTATAGATCGAGGCATGGCGTCAGGTAAAAAGGGCACGGCGCTGCGCCATGCGTACATAAAAACACTAAAATAATTTAGTTCTGTAAATTTATTTTTGATTAATTAATCTAGCCATGTGTGAACTTTTTATGAGTATACTATTGTACCATATGCATTCACACTGTATCCATATTGCACATCCTATTTTTTTTTCTTTCTTTTCAGAATACAGTAATTATGAAGAAGAAACAGTCAACAAAAACAAATGAATAGCTGATGACTGAAAATGAATGCACCTCATCAAAGAGACTGAAAATCCACAGCTGTCATCAAGCCACTTTTGCAGGTAAATATTTCAATCTATCCTGGTTTCAGATTGCTATTACTAGCAATTATGTAAAAATATGGATGCCATTTTAGACACTAAAACTCAGTAATCCTGTGTGGAGTGTATCTGGCTTCATTGTACGTTCATATAGGCGGGTGCTTCGAAAAATAAATGGAGGAATTTACGTTGTTACATACATACACATGGCATGGTATAAAATTAAAGCAAAGATTTATTTGAGCCAAACAAAAAAATAAGACATTTTAATATATCCATAAACATTATTGTTCCAGCACAAGTCTTTGTCTTTTTTCAGGCTTTCACTGCCAGGAAAATGGAATGAAAAACAGCATGTAATGGACTTGCACTGGACAGTGATCAAGGGGAAAAGATTTGGACAGGATTTCATTGCATTGACATATTGAAATTTATATTGTAGACAACATTGTGACAAAACCTGATGCCAATGTTCAACAATTTACACATGTTTTATCTCTGAATACAATGCTGTGTTGTAAATATTGAACAGAGTGTGGCCCTTAATTTATTTGTTTCTTCTGTGCATTACCATGTCCAGGTACTATCTTTAAACTTGATGTGTGGGTCCATCTTGGTTGGATTGTGTGTCACATAAAAAACACTGCACTAACTAAGACAAGTCTATTTGAACAAAAAAAACAACCTTGAATTGCATCTTCATTTAAGAAAAACATTGCTAAACTTTTTCTATGTTATAAGAGATACTAATAGGTCCATCTAGGTGAGCTGAGGCACCTATAACCATCAATAAATAAGATTTCTATCATAGTATTTGAAATTAGTGAAAGAGTACACCTGGGTTTTCATATTGTATTCTTAATTATTTTGGTACTTTTCCACCAACATCAGTAGTAAATTTTTCATACAGTTTATAATTTGTTTTGAGCTTGTTAAAAAGTACTAAAAAAGTACTGTACTTTTTTTGTACTGTTTTAGTACTTTTTGGTCTACATAGAAAAGTACTAAAAAAAGTACTGTACTTTTTTTGTACTTTTTCTAGACAAAAGAAAAGGTCAAAAAAAGTACACTGTGTGCTTTTTTTGTACTTTTTTTCCGCCACAAAGTACTTTTTTTGTACTTTTTGTACTGTTTTAGTACTTTTTGGCCTACCTATAAAAGTACTATAAAAGTACTGTACTTTTTTAGTACTTTTTCTGGATAAAAAAGGTCAAAAAAAGTACTGTACTTTTTTAGTACTTTTTCTAGATGAAAAAAAGGTCAAAAAAAGTACTGTACTTTTTTAGTACTTTTTCTAGATGAAAAAAAGGTCAAAAAAAGTACACAGTGTGCTTTTTTTGTACTTTTTGTACTATTTTAGTACTTTTTGGCCTACCTTCAAAAGTACTATTAAAGTACTGTACTTTTATAGTACTTTTTCTGGATGAAAAAAAGTACAAAAAAAGTACACATGCCACGGTCATGTGTGCTTTTTTTGTACTTTTTTCCCCCCACAGAGTACTTTTTTTGTACTTTTTCTGTATGGTGTAAAACAATAGAGTGTACTAAAAGCATGCTTTTATGAGCCTGTTTTAGTACTTTTTGTACTTTTTTTGACTCATTTTGGAACCGGGAGGTAAGTTCGGTTCCAAATTGAGTCAAAAAAAGCATGCTTTTTTTGACCTTTTTTTAGTGTAGTGTACTTTTTTTGTTCCATGTCTGCCACAAAAACTTAGAATCTAGGACATGAAAAGTACTTTTTTTGAAAATTAAAACAGGTACTTTTTTTGTTTACTTATTTTAAATTTCTAGGTCTTTTTGATTGTTTAAAAATCAAATTGCAAATCCAAATAATTTTTCTTTTTTACTTTAATTTTCCTTAAAGCTAAACAACCAGATTATTGTTTAATTCAATAGTTTTTAATTTTGCAGTTTATAAAATTAAATTATTCCAGCCTAGGACCTGAACGTGACCATGTTTTAGACTCACATTTATCCTAGAAAACACCTACTATAATACCCTTGACAATGCTCCCCTCTAATCGTACTTCTTTAGCAGGATCTTCACCTAATGGGTCCTATGAAAAGGAATACAGTAGAATTAAGCAAATTTATTCACTTTTTTTGGTTCGTTTTTATTTCATGAAATTGGGAAATAGAGCAAAATTCTCTAGAGGTTTTGAATCTTTATTCGACTTCGATTGCATGCACCACAAAAAGTCACTGTCAGAAACAAAAAATATGATTTATTTCAAATATCAATACTTCTGTGAAGCAAACCTCAATTTTACTGCAAGAACTGCTTAAAGGTAAAATTACAGTAACATAAAACTTAATATATATATACATTATATGTTCAAATTCTAAAATATATCATATGTAAAAAAAAAAAAAAAAAAAAAAAAAATGGGAAGGAACAAGAAAAGAAACCGAAAAACGATCCAACGTAAAATACTACACCACCAATTACACAAAAATGCTTCCTTGTGACCCCAACCCGCTTTAGAGCGCCATGATTGGTTTTTTGTATACAATGAGCGACCCACTAAAGTCAGGGTGCTTTCCGAGACTGACAACAGTAATTAGTATTTGGATCTCGTTCAGAACTGGTCCCCGAGAAGCCTCGGAAATAACCTTTATCTAGCTTAGCTGCCCAGGGCCACTTTACCAGCTTCCCTACAAAAACAACATACAGAACATCACAAGTCAGTTATATGTTCAATATCCTAAAAACTGGTATTATTTTTGAATATGCATGTATGTAAACAAAAAATTAACTCCAATTTCTGATAATTTTGTAATTGTATCAATAATCATCTTGTAATGCAATGTTATCTATAGTTTTTTTTTTCAATTATTCTAGTGGTTAATTTGTGTTTTTTTGGTATATTAAAAGCCCTTGATCAGTAAGTTTTGAAAGAATACATTTCAAGTGTTTTATCCTATGGTTTTTTTCCTGGTGTAATCTCTAGCTATTTAAAGTTAAGATATTATAATACATTTGCTTCTTGATGAAGATTAGCCAAAAGTGAAAAGTGAGCAAATTCCCTTCATATCTATCCACAACTTGTAACCATATCTATCCACTGTGTTACCATATCTTTCCACTGGTACAGTTACCATATAAATATCCACTGTGGTTCCAATATCTATCCACTGTGGTTACCATATCTATCCACTGTGGTTTACATACCTAGATTCACTGTGGTTACCATAAACCTAGAACCACTGTGGTTACCATATCTATCCACTGTGGTTACCATATCTATCCACTGTCTTTACCATATTATCCACTGTCATGTTACCATATCTATTCACTGTGGTGGTTACCCATATCTATCCACTGTGGTTACCATATCTATCCACTGTGGTTATTTACCATATCTATCCACTGTGGTTACAATATCTATTCACTGTGGTTACCATATCTATCCACTGTGGTTACCATATCTATCCACTGTCTTTACCATATCTATCCACTGTGGTTACCAATTATCTATCCACTGTGGTTACCATATCTATCCACTGTGGTTACAATATCTATCACTGTGGTTACCATCAAATCTATCCACTGTGGTTTACCAAATCTATATCCACTGTGGTTACCATATCTATTCCACTGTGGTTACCATATCTATCCACTGTGGTTACCATATCTATTCACTGTGGTTACCATATCTATCCACTGTGGTTACCATATCTATCCACTGTGGTTACCATATCTATCCTCTGTGGTTACCATATCTATCCACTGTGGTTACCATATCTATTCACTGTGGTTACCATAGATCTATCAAACTGTGGTTTTACCAAATCTATTCACTGTGGTTAACCATATCTATCCACTGTGTTACCATATAATTTCCACTGTGGTTAACCATATCTATTCACCTGTGATTATTACCATATCTATCCACTGTGGTTTACCATATCTATCCACTGTGGTTACCATATCAAAATCCACTGTGAGTGTTACCATTATCTACTTCCACTGTGGTTACCATATCTATCCACTTGGTTACAATATCTATCCACTAACTGTTATCCCACATCTTTCCACGTTATATCATATCTATCTATCCACTGTGGTTACCATATCTATCCACTGTGGTTACCATATCTATCCACTGTCCCTTTACCATATCTATATCCACTGTGGTTACCATATTTATCCACTGCCCTTTGAACCATTTATGTAATCCACTGTGGTTACCATATCTATCCACTTGGTTACCATATCTATCCACTGTCTTTACCATATCTATCCACTGTGGTTACCATATCTATCCACTGTGTTTTACCATATCTATCCACTGTGGTTACCCATATCTATCCACTGTGGTTACCATATCTATCCACTGTGGTATACCATATCTTCACTGTGGTTACCATATCTATCCACTGTGATTACCATTATTATCCACTGTGGTTACCATATCTATCCACTGTGTCGATACCATATCTACCCCTAACCTACTGTTATTACCATATCTATTCCACTGTCCGTTATCATATCTATCTATCCACTGTGGTTAACATATCTATCTATTCCATGTTAATTATCAAACCATATCCAATCCCTGTGGTTTACCATATGTATCCACTGTGGTTACCTATATGTATCCCCACTGTGGTTACCATATGTTCTACCCTGGTTACCATATCTGCCCCACACTGTGTAATACCATATCCTATCCACTGTGAATCAACCTTACCATAACTATCCACTGTGGTTACCATATCTATCCACTGTGGTTTACCATCAGTCCATGTAAACCATATCTATCCCACTGTTGTTACCATATCTATCCACTACTGTTATCAAATCTATCCACTGCCATTCCCCTATCTATCCTTATCGCCCATTGTTTCCCATCCTATCCTCAGTTTACCAATCAATACACTATGGTTTATCTAGTCCACTGTGTTTTACCATATCTATCCACTGTTCCATTAACCATATCTATCAACTGTCGTTACCATATTATCCACTGTGGTTACCATATTGTCCACACATGGTCAGTTACCCATACCAATATCTGTAAATCCACTGTTGGTTACCACATATCTGTCCACATGTTAGATCATGTTTACCATTAATCTATCCAATGTATTTACCATATCTTGTCCACTGTGTTTACCTATCTGTCCACTGTGGTTACCATATCTGTCCACTGTGGTTACCATATCTATCCACTGTGGTTACCATATCATGAAATCCCACTGTTTTACCATATCTATCCACCTTTACCCATATCTATCAACTGCCGTTACACCACTGTATGGTATTCACTGTGGTTACCAATATCTATCCCCATTGTCAAATTTTTACCTGAATCTATCCTACTGTGGTTACCATAATCCATCCACTGTTTTATCAATATATCTATCCACTGTGGTTACAGTATCTATCCACTGTCTTTACCACCTAAGCTTCCCCCAGCTGGTAACCACAATGATCTAATCCGATACATTGTGGTTACCATATTTCCATATCAAATAGCTACCCACTGTGGTTACCCCGACCCCCACTTTCCTTCTAATCCACTGTCTTATAACCATTATTCTATCCACTACTGGTTACCATCCAATCTATCCACTGTGGTTACCATATCTGATCCACTGTCTTTACCATATTCTATCCACTGTGGTTACCATATCTATCCACTGTGGTTACCATATCTATCCACTGTGGTTACCATAAGGCCTATCCTAACTGTTTTACCATAACTATCCCTCTTTACAAACATCACTGTCCACTACATTTTACATACCTAGGTACCCATTAGACTGAGTTCCCCCCACCTCGCCCCAGACCCTTGGATAAATTTTACAGCTGGTCCTCCTTCCCAGAACGTCCAACCTAGGGTACAAAACCCCCTTGGCTCCTTCATCTTAATCAAACATGTACGTTAAATCATAACCACATATATTCAGATGAGTTTTAAAAAAATGTAACTTATCAAGCTGCCCCCCCCATGCTGGGGTCTGAACCAAAACTATGGTCATCCCCCAGCAGCATGCTTACCTGTGGGTATAAATTTTAGATTAATAGTGTACTAGTACCTTCATGCATCTTCCATATCCATTCCCATTAAAGACAAATCATGTCAATTAAAGTTGTATGATTTACCATTCAACATTTTGAATGCCAGCTTACCTTCCCGGTCATCCCCTTTACCACTTTTAGTAAACTTCAAATGAGATCAATATTATTGCAGCTACCCATTGTATAAAAAGATAATATACATTGTGATTTACATTGATCCACCAACCTTCGACTTGCTTTTCTTTAAGTTGATAACCCAGAAATCCTGTCCACTTATAAGACAAAGCTGGGAAAGGAGGGCACTCCCACAGAATATGGGGAAATGGGATTATGCTGCTGACTGAAAACACCAACCTATTCATGTTGCTGAGCTCATTTCCCATCCCTTTTACCAATTGTCTGACAATCCCCCCCACCTATCCCAGAGTTAAGGACGGGGATCCCTTCATTCCCCATTTACCCCTTGACGAACCATGCCCACCTAAACCACTTTGCTGAAGCTCTCCCCACCCCCCCACCTACCAATTTGCCAGTCTCCCCCCCACCCCACCTTACCATTTTAATGAGCTGTCCATTCCCCATTCCACAGAAATATCCTCACCCCCCCTACCACTTAACCCCCCACTGAGCTTCCCTCCAACCCCTACCTACCACTTTGCTGAGCTCCCCCAAGACCCCAACCTACCACTTTGCTGAGCTTTCCTCCCCCAAGGTACCTACCACTTTTGCTGAGCTTTCCCTTCACCAGTATCACCACTTAAACCACTTTGCTGAGCTGAGCCCTCCCACCCCACCCACCTACCACTTTGCTGAGCTCCCCCCACACCCCACCTACCTATCCACTTTGCTGAGCTTTCCCCCCCCAAAACCATACCACTTTGCTGAGCTCCTCCCCCACCAAATTAACTGTTTACCACTTTTGCTGATTTTTCCCCCACTCACCCACCACCCACTTTGCTGAGCCCCCCCCCAACATGTACCTACCACTTTGCTGAGTGCTCCCCCCACCACCCACCTACCTAACTTGATTTGAGCTCCACCCCCCCCCCCCCCCCACCTTTTTGCTGAGCTTCCTCCCACCACACCTACCACTTTGCTGAGCTTATGAGCCCCCATTTCCCCACCTACCACTTTGCTGAGCTTCCCCACATACCAACTACCATTTTGCATGAGCTCTTCCTTTCCACACAAACTGTACTAAAACTTTGCTGAGCTTTCCTTCACACCCACCACCACACTGAATTAGAATTACTGGGACTGACTGGTTTGCTTTCCCTCCACTTATGCCATCTACCCCAATGGTACTTAAAAAGGTGAGCACTACCATTACCTTAACAACTTTGCTGAATGAATATTTTCCACCTACCGTACACTATCAGCTACTTATATCCTCCTTTTCCCACTTTGTAAAAGCGCCAAAGTCCCCATAGTCGAACTTATAGGGCACCCCCACTCCACAATTATTCGAACTTTTGCTGAATGTCGAAATGGTTCCCATTTTGCTTTTATTTTGAATGTCGAAACTTTGCTAAGTATTAGTTTGAAAGCATGGTTACACCCTTACAATACAATCCTACCACGCCTATTTGGTGCTGGACACCTTCCCGAGATTGGACCACTTTCCTAAGCTTCACCCAAAATAAACCTTGTATTTGCTAAGATCTAACCATTAGCTTCTCTAGCTCTTCACATGTACTACTTTGCTGATTCCTACCAACACACAGTACCTACCACTTTGCTGAGTCCCCCCCCACTTCACCTGCTTATCGTGGTTTCAACACACTTTGTCCTACCTACCACTTTTGCTAAGCTCCTCCCGACCACAAATACCAATTATCACTTTTGGATACTTACCCCCACCCCCTCCCCCCCCACCCCCCTACCATATTGCAATGTGAGCTATTCCCCACCACACCACACTTTAGACCTATGAACACCATTTTGCTGACAGAGAACCATGGATCTTAGTTTCTGTAACACCTAAAAACTTTGCTGAGCTCCCCAACACACAGTACCTGTTTACCACTTTGCTGAGCTGATAGACCTAATACCCACACCAAATACCAAAACCACTTTGCAAAATGAATTCAACACCACTTACCTGAACGCTTTTGAGCACTCTCCCACCTCATACCTAACAGATCACACTTGGATTGAGCTTTCCCAACCCATACCCAACAATTAACTGGCAATTTTTTGACTCCCCCCCATGTCCAATGGTTCCTACCTGAGCTTTACCCGGAACTGATGGTTTGAATATCACAAAATACCTACCACTTTCTGAAGCTTCCCCACACCTTTCAAAAAAACCTACCACTTTGCTGAGCTCCCCCCCCATACCTAATATTTAACTTTGCTGAGCTCCCCACACACATAAATACCATGTTGTTAAATACTTTGCTGAGCTATTTGTCTCACCTGATTACCAACAACCTACTACTTTGCTTACTGTCCAGCTTCCCACATCCATTGTCCGGTACCTAAGGTGTTGCTGAGGACCACCCACCCCCCCCTTTGCTGAGCCACCCACACCACATCGTACCTAACACTTTGCTAAGCTCCCCCCACACATGTATAATACCACTTTGCTGAGTCCCCTTAACCCCCATGACACACTTTTTTTTTCCACCCACACACATTATGCTGAGTACATTACCTACCACTTTGCATAATCTGATGATCTGATTGCTTCCCACACCATACCTACCACTTTGGCTTGTCTCCTTTCCCAACACAGTGTACCTACCACTTTACTAAAGGAGAAGATAGGTTACAGGTTGGCCCCGTTTAGATGACTGTGGCCAATCTCTCACATTTTATCAACATCTCCATATTTTGGTAACTTCTTAAAGATGATCTGAAGATAAAATGCTCCACCCAGAACACCTGTCAATACATTAAAGTTTCCTCTACATTTAAAATGCTTTGCTCTGGTGTAAGGGTTTGGTGTAAGTGTAAACATTAAAATTATCAAAGATACCCTTCAAACATATCCATTTCAAATATAAATACCCTTAACATATCATGGCAAATATAAATGTTTTAACATATCATTTCATGGGTTCCGCATATATCATATGGCAAAAAGTTAACCCTTAACATATCATGGCAGGGCAAATATAGAAAAAATACAAATTAACATATGGCAGGCAAATATAGATACCCCCTTAACAATATAGGCAAATATAGTCTAAGATACCCTTTAGTAATTTCATGGCAAATCCATAGAATACCCTATTTATACATATCATTACAAATATAGATACTCTTCTGATATCATTTCAAATATAGATAGATTACCCTTAACATATTATGGTAAAATCTACTGTATCTTGATCAAGCTTTTATTGGGCAATTCTGATTATAAAGTGTTTAAATATTGAATTTGTGGAATGTGATTTGCAACTGCTAATCACAGGTGTCTGAACTGTTTTCAACAGGTGTATCGTTGGACATGGAAAAACATCTGGTCGGCCGCCCCGGTCATCATCACCTAAATTAACTCAATAACAGAAGTCCATTGACCTGTAATCTGGATATGAACAACTCCCTGCAGGCTATACATTTTGTAATTAAAATTTAAATAATAAAGGTCATAATTTAATTGCTTTCATAAAATGAATTTTTCATAATTTTAAAATATTTTGTCCCAGTTATAAAATTATGTTAATATGAATCAACATATGAATACAGACAGATATATGTATATATTTACATATTGAAATGATAACACAAATGTCATTTTTAATTGTATCGTGACTTTTATTAATCAGAATCAATAGGAACCTTTTTATTAGTAGCCAAATTATATGTACTATCAAGTACCAGTGTGAGTAAAAAAAAACTTGAATATATATTTTTCTACAATAAATTTATTTTGTAGGAACCAAAAATAATGAAATCATATGAACCTTTGAGAATTCTTATATATCATTCAAAATCAATAAATCGAAAACTTTAAAGACAGATGATGCCCGTTACAATTTCTTCATTAAGCCCAGAGATTTAGTAAGATAATACCGTACATGTACAGAGTTGTCTAACTCTAACCAGAGTGTGTTTTTCAGTTCTTACAAATTATATCCATGATTGTAATATAGAATGTGTCCATCTTCACAACACATCTAACCTGTAATTCTCAATTATATTGGGGTGGAATAGTAAAAAAACATGGAAAGTACTGAGATTACTTAAGTATTTTAAAACCAAAAAATGTTTACTAAAAAGTTACAAATCAATATTTGATTTGTAATTTAGAATTGATAACATCAAATGATAAAATTCTCAATCCCAAAATCAAGGCCATCAAATGTTGTCAAATTCAATGATAAAAAATTTTTTATCACTTTTTTAGAGTTAATTTTTTATTTCCTTTACTCAGTCAAAACAAAAACATGTACGTTATCGATAACAATAATCCAAGAAAACATTAAAGTCTTTCCTTTAATAAATGAAATTTGATATTGGTGAACATCATATCATACAATCATGTAAATTCCCAGTTGGACAACTATAAATTCCAGGTAAAAGTGTTGTATTATACAAGCACTCTATCATAAGATGACAATTTATTTCATTATTGATAAACAAATAGCAAATCACAAAGTAGGGTCGACCATGAGTCAATGATTAATTATAAATATTTCCGTCTCTCTTTCTTTTGAGAAAATGGCAAAAAATGTCATTTGTCACTCCAAGATTTTGTTATTATGTGTACCTTGCATTTATCATATCCTTTAAATCCCTTTATGGCAATCTTCAATTTACTCTGACAACATCAATTGGATAGTATCCTATATACATGTATAACTTCTTCCTGCATATGCATATTATTTCTTTCATTCCCGCATATTATATCGATATTGATTGAAAGGCTTTTTTGTATCATTAGCAATGTCCAAGAAGCTAGAGCGCATCATGAAATTTGCCTCCCTCTAGTTGGTATTCATATTGACTATGAATGCCAACTGAAAGCCAATGCTTATATTAATATTTACAACCTGAACTCACTCAAGGTTATCTGTATTTTACACAATATCGGTTATCTGTATTTTACACAATATCATAAGTCACCTATATTTCAAATTATTTTGTAAATGTTGAAAATATCAAAATAAATTTTAATTTTCATGTATACTTTTCAAGCCATCATTAGGTTATAGAAGCTTTTCTTAGGTATTTTATTTCAACATAAGTATGTTAATTTAACACTGTTTGTGTCCGTTTTTATCATAATGATGGAATTCAGTCTGTTTTATGAAAAATAGATTGTGGTTTTAATCTAAGAAGCATGCATTATGGGGAATAAACACAAAGAGTAAATTCTGCAATCATAATTTGAATAATAATAAGGTATCAACATGAAACAGTGTTCATTAAATCAGTGATTTCATTCTGATGTACTGAAATACAGTTTTCTATGTATTTTTTTTATCATATATGATTTTCAGTTGTATTTGAGGAAAGGCAAAAAAGACGTTTCAAGGCCATTACATTAATCATAGAATATGATCATGCCGCTCAAGTATATATGGATTTCATGATTTTAGTGACACCTCTAAAAGTTGCATCTTTGTATAAGATCTAGCGAGATGCTATTAACAGCCATATTGTCCATTTTGTAACATTAGTGAACATAAATGTGTCAGTAGAAATGAAATTTAGTAGACCATAATATTGACTTCATGGTACTGAAACGTATGTACTTGTTTTCACTTATAACCATAGATATACAATGTAATAATTTAGTTTTGCAATACTGACCACAAAATGGCTAATACATCATTCAAAATGATTTTTAGTTTAAATTTAATGATTGATATATGACAATAACAAGGGTTGTTAGATACACCATTAAGTTTTTACAATATATCCATTATAGTAAAAAAAATAATAACTTTTCTAATGATAAATATATGACTAATTCGATCATAAAAACAATATAAGCTATTATGGCAGAAAATTTCTAGTCCCCCAGAAAACTAAACAGTTACTGTCGTGTTATAAGAAAATTAAGCTAAAATTCAAGCTTTGTGTATCAAATCAGCAGTTCAAATGTCTGTAGACCGACGTTTGACATCTTTATTTCAACAAAATATCAACGTATCGATCATCAGAGAAAATCCATATATATGTTTATTTGAACATTTTGTCTTTAATTCAAGAATCTTTATATAGAATAAAAGAAAAGATATTTAAAATAAAAGAAAGCAAAAGTCGTTATATTCATTAAAAAAGTTCTTGGGTTAATACTACAACTCTTGTGTTGCTCACTTAATCATATGAAAGTAAAAACCATGCACACAGTAATGGCAGCCTTAATATTGTCTAATGAAACCTCAGGTCTGAGTTTTCAAAAGCATTTTTTAAAGAGTACACAGAAAGGTAAGTTTGATTAATTTACTATTTTTTTTTAAAATTATAACTTTAAAAGTCTATAAAGACTTAAAAACGGCATTTTAAATTAGGCGTGTCAAAGGTCAAGCGGGCATTTAAATTTACTGAGTTTGAAAGGTTACTGAAAGTAGTGCCTATGAGCTCAAGCCATACAAAGAATGGCTTAAGTCTAAAAGCCAGATTGGTATAATATATTACATTATTAATAAACATATATTCCCCAAGATTGTGATCGTCTATGTTTTTATTTAATCCTCTGACACCAGTTCAACATAGATTTTGGTGACCGCCGAAAATCTGCCCCATTCCCCATGGCAAACCACTAAATTTTTTTTTCCCAATTCAAGCCTTAAATTTTCCCAAAATCAGAAATTTCTTGAAGAAGCTATCCAAAAAATATTACAATGAACTTATTGATATACACATAGTTGGTTTTAGAGACTTTAAATATCTGTGGAATTGGCTTCAGTAAAAGTACATTAATATATAAATTGGAAATAAATAAAATCTTATTCCTTATATCTTTATTTCATATTTCAAAATGTTTCCCAAATCCTGGTTTTGTCGCACATTTTCCCAAATTCAAAGCCCATATGGCCCATTCCCAAAGCAGTGAGAAAAAGCCCTGAGTTCAGCAGACTAAATCCCATAGAGTAAGAACACCACACATAAGCTTGAACAGATTAAAGAAAAGCTTTACCCCAATTTCATAAGGATGTATGAAATGTATTTAATTTTGGACATACATATCGAACAAACCTGTCTTGGCTGCGTTAGCATAGAGTGAGGAGGAGGTAGATAGGAAGGGGTGTTTGGTCAATAGACTAGGCTCACCTCGCAGGAACTTGTGGGGCAAGAGTTTCCCTTAGGCACTCTTCAGTAAAACAAGACTTCCTATTTCTCTAATGCTTACTATGTTAAATGTTAATCTTAATATTATCTTATGACGTAGTATAATAAATCTCTCATTCAACTTTAAAAACAAACAGGTTTGGTTGACAAATGACATTATAATTGCTCAGGGCTGCCACAGACCTTATGAACTCAGACCATGTGTGGCTTGTGTCCTCTACTTCAACTCACTGGATTCGCACGACATGCTGGCCAGATGATCGGGGGATTGAAAGACAAAAAAGCAACGATCACAACATTATGATTACGGGAATGTCCAAGTGATCTCCTCAAAACGCTGGACAAAGTGAGTGGTGGGGGTGACGCGCTATTTATGCCTAGGAACGGAGTGGAGGCAGCCTAGGTAATGATTATTCATTATACAATACAATAAGTAAGTGTGCTGTAAACACAATAAAACTATATAGTGTAATAATTACCATTATGTTTTTATGAGTATAAATTAATATTGTGTTGTAATTTATTAGTTGACTTTAAGTCATGTTAAACAAAAATTTTACAAAAGAGATTATACATCAATGTTCACCTCGAGATTTATTTTTCCCTGAAAGGGTATTCCTCAAAATCTATTCTATGAATAGAAAATTCTGATTTTAATTGTTCCTGTAGACCTAAGGCCCATTTAATGTCATATATAACAAATTATATTATTAGAATACAAACATTGTGATGCAAATGGGAATCATCATGGGTTTATTTATAAAGTTATACCAGAAACACTTATTTAAACCTTTGATTTATACAAGGTTTTGCAATATATTGTCTCGTCTTCATAGTACTACACTTTAAGTTTGATCTCTTTAGAAGCGGTAGCTATACAATTAATACCCAGAGTCTTCCTCGAGTTAGATCCTGGACAGACGGCAAGGTATTTACTTCATTTGTAAATCCTGCACCCAGTTTACATAGTATAGTGGGGCTCTACAGATAGTGGACTTTCTGTCAGAAATTATAACTTAACGAAACAGGAGAACGGAATCGTTGTCGGACCGTAGACCCGAAAACCGCCCCCTTTAAACACAGAGGGCACGAGAACATTCCAAGAGATGGAGTAAGTAAACACCATTGGATACAACAACTTAGCCCCTGCATAAAACGCTCTGGACTAGCGACGAAACGATCGCTTAAGCCATATATTCGTATTGAGATCGGTATGGAGCGTCAGACTAATAAACCCAGGAAATATACCAAAGTTTTTGATCCCTGGCAAGAGTTCGGGTATTCCCATTTAATATGTAAATTCCTTCACCCTGTAAACCTTTATTAACATACAGACATGAGTGAAAACATGAACTAGCCCTCATAAAAACAAATACCACAACTCTTGCTATCTGCTTCAAGTCTGCATCATACCCCTTCACCGTTTCTGTAACAGCAGGGGAGGAAATGTAGATCTGCCAGACCGTGATTTGGACCCAGGACAACTGAACACTTGGCAAAATGATTTACCGACTGAGCTACTTGGTAACCAATGATATATTTCTACCCTCCTTTCTACAAGTCTTTGCTTTGCATATCCACAGCTAAGCGCAATCCCACTTTTTTGCTTGAAACATGAGGTCGGCAGGCTCCCCAATTTTGTAACAGGAGAGGAGAATTGTACATACGTACATGTAGTGGTGCCCAGAACGTGGATTCGGACAGAATTTCCAAACATTAATATACCTAGCTGAATGCTTCTACCGAATGAGCTTACATGGTCCACCGATGAACGGCCCAGTCCAATTCTCCACAACACTTCGGTCGAAGTACATTCACAGTAGACTTACAAACAGGTTGGGGACCATCCCGTTATATATGCAGTGATAGTCCGATCTGCATATTTAGAGTAAACAGTCCCTGTATTTGAGGGATAACTTTTGTTTAGCTTCAATAATGCAGGATCAAATGAGGAAATGAAAATGGATAAAGTTTATGTTTTAAAAATTCGACATCATACAACCAAGGGCGTCCATCAATTTGGAGATACCCTATTAACTAATTGCGAAAACTATTATGTATATTGATTTATGAACTATTGAATTCTATATATACTCACTTTTGTGAAAATAAAGTGACAATTTAGGTGCTCTCAATAGAGCTACAGGGTTTAGACCATCTAGGGAAATTAAGTGAGCATAATGTCATGGGTGATAGAACTTTTTAAGCCTGTGATATCAATTTTTAAGCCCCATATATTAAATCCACAAGAGGATGATATTGTTTGTGACCTTATACAAAACATTTAAGATAATACAATTTGTGTTACCATTTGCGTAATACTGTGGAATATTTTGTATTAAGTTAATATGCCATAATAAAAACTTATTGATGCCTTTTATGGATGACACAATGTTATAAATACAAACTTATATCACAAGATTCATTTCATAGAAACCTGCATTTTGCGAAACAAAATTATCACCACAAATACAGGACTTTTTAGAGTTGGGGGAATCGAAATATATTTCGCACAGGACTTTGTGGGTTGGCAATGATTTTAATTGAATTTCAATTACAATTCATTTATCCGAACCTCCAAAAGGCATGGAGACAAACCTCTGTTCAATTTAGTACTAGTTTCATATCACATATATCACCCTAGTATGTAACCGGCAAATGCGCTGACGTATCACTGTGCCGACACGCGGTGAGCTTTTATTTATACTTGATGATAACCTGATCGATTAAAAATAAAATACGGGTTAGGGGGAACAGAAAGTGTACGCACAACGGTTCGCCTCAAAAAACTTTACTTGTAATAGGAAGTAAAAAAATAATTTTCAAAATAAACATTTACAATGGACCAACAAACAACAACATCATTAAACAACGACGATTAAGGTACAGTTTTACCATCTTGATATGTGACATCTCAACAACCGACAATAATATTGACTAAATGAAAAAGTGAACATTATATCGCACAGTCTGTATCGATTAAAATAAAACGAAAAAAAAACGACCTCGCGATAGGATGTCAGGTGGCTCCCCATAGTAAAACATGTAAACGAGGTCAAGAAAGTCATAGCAGCGTGTCCGCAGCAAAAATATCTGTTTTCTTTTTTTCACCCTTGTTTTCCCCCGCTTATATTTGATGGATTTTTCATACGGTGTTTCGGATATATTCTAAAAAAAAAAAGGATAGTTTCTCTACATATTTGTACGTGAATCAGTTATTTATCACACCCAAATTATTTTATGTCAAGTGGTTTATTTTCTATAAAATTTCTTTACTGAGATAGGCCGTATTGTTTCGATTTCGTTTTTTCAAAACAAACTTATCCTGAAAAGTTTAACTAAATATGACAAAATCACAGTGAGAGGCCTCCTTTAGTCACAACATAAACAACAGAGCAAAATCGTTCTGGCATTTAAAGGAAGATCGCGAAAAAAAATCGTCAGGTGTGCGAAATTACGTACTGTGCGAAATTAAGTACCCTCACTCTACTCAAAATGCAGGACTATCCTGCATATACGGGATGGTCCCCAACCTGTACAACAGTACAATGTTCATGTCTGTAGAGAAGAGTCAAGGGGGTAATTATGATGATCGGTCAGTTCGCTGACTTAGTTTGTTTTGGTGTTAAACGAGGTCTGTTTCAAAAGTATCACGTCGTGCATATTACATTGTTCAAGGGACCCCTAACTGCATATTTGCATAAAATGAGAAATGTCAGGACCGCGATTGGAAATTTGCAGCAATCAATATCGATCGTGATGCGTGACTCAGGTTATCGTTCAATATCGCTGCTTACTAACCGTTTCTCTTCCTTTCGAGGGAAGGGGAAGGATAAATTTCCCCTCCATCTGATGCCATTTTGAAAACAAAGTACCCTAATGTATTTTTTCTGCTCTGTTTTTCTTCAAAAAACCTCCCCCCCCCCACTTCCGTCTGACACTAATATATCTCCAAGTTTGAAGAGTTCCATAAGGCTAAAAATATGATAACTGCTGTTAAATCTTTCTTCTTTAATTCCTTTCTTACTCAAGAGAATGATAATTACAGTTGTTTTCAAATCTTTTATTTGTTAAAACTTAATCAGTCTATATGAAAATAATTCATCTGATTGTGTTTTCAAATTAAAATACTTCAAATTTATCGACTATTTTGTGCTAAAAATAATACGTTAAAGGAGAAATGCGTCGTCTGCATAAGATGGTAATTAATACACATTTACAATGTAGGATACGTACCTGAGAAAATCAGTCAAAGACCTCAATTTGGTACACCATTCTTCAATCTTGATGCTGTTTTGGGTTTGACTTTCCTTTTGACTGAGTTAGACTGTCACTTTTAAAAAAGTTGATGGGATCCAATGTTTGATTTCCTAAAAAATAAATTTGACATATTTCCCTTCGTGCCTACCGGTAATACAAAATTAAAATATGAAATGTTTAAATGGTATTTCCAAAACGGCTTTTGATTTCTAAAACGGAAATGTGAAACGACATCGATAATTGATTGACTCACAAAAGTTAGATATTATTAGAAGTAGCCTACCGTTAGGCCTAATACTACACTTATTATCGCCTTAAAAACAATTTAATAAAAATAGATAAAATGTTAATTTTCATAATGCGAGTCGTCCTATGTTTCCTGCATCGCTTAAATACTGTGTACGGTATTGACTATCATTGCGCCAGACGGCAAAACAGCGAAATGGAATCATGATTGTTATCACAGATTACGCAGGAAACCTTTCACATGTTTGGTGTTTTAACCTCAACTTAGGCCATCGATATATATTTTCTAATGTTATCAATGTTTTTAAGTAACCTTTAAATTTTGCTCCAGAAAGGTACTGGGCCTTAAATATTAACTGGTTATGTATAAATTTTGTTTCAAATTACTAATTAACTTCTGTATATATATCAATCACTGCCCACCTGTGCATGAATACTGCTCACCTGTCAATCTCGCCCTAGCTACCTTCTCGGTGAACTTTCACCTCTTATTCCATATGTACGCTGCCCATTGGTCATAGGCAGGTGTGATAGCCCAAGAATTCATTCTCTCAGATTGTCCCGATGCAGAAAGACCGCTCAAAACCCTCCCTACCCACCCTAAATTTCTAATTTTGGCTATGTTATGTGGCTTTATATATATATATATATATATATATATATACATATACATGTAGTAATCAATATTTTCATTGTATCTGTTACATTTATAGGTGATAAATATGCATTTTCTACATAATTATTTAATCATGCTCAGTTAAATTGCATAACTTGCATGAGTGCATGTTAGATAATTCTGCTAGCTGTATGTAATGTATGATGTGACCTGTTGATGGTTGATTTTGCTTGCTGGTGAAGCTGTGTTTGCCTTAGATTGTAAAGCTGTGCTTGCCTGAAATTGCTTATATATGTAGCCCTTTCACCTCCTATTATCAGTGAAAATCTGGAAATATGGACTTGCTTGAAATTCAGAACAGGGGTGAAAGGGAATTTATTTATTTATATATATTTGTAATAAAATAGCCAAAACTAGATACTTTAGTTTGTGATATATAAAAGGAGGTAATTCAAAATAAAAAAAATAATAGCTAATAAATATGGTCTATATATATATGTAAGTGCTGTTTTAGATCCCCTAATTAGCCATAACAGCCAAAGTCGTGCTTTTAGAACGATGGGCATGGTTTTATTCATTGTATTTAATAACTTATTTTAATGTCTATTCTTGGTGAAGAATGCTGTTTAAATTTTATCTTTATACAGGTGCTAAAGATATCACTTTTTAGACTCAGATTATAGAAAGAGTTAAACTATTTGTTTCGTCCACAACTAGCTATACAAAAATAAAACAACTTTACTTCTCAAATTAGATTCCCAGCTTGGATAAAAATGCATTTTCATTTAATTGTTAGTGATACATTCATTTTTCAGCATTCTGATAGCTGGGCAATGATTTCAAGCATATTTTCTGCCAGAGTAACACAACCCAATGAAGAAATGGTGAACTGTTTACAAGATGCACTACAGAACATGATATTACAAGAGTCAGACATATTTAACAGAACTAAACAGACACTTGATAAGGAAGAAAAGGAAAAAGCTTATACAAAGAATGTAGAATCTCGTGGGAAGATATGTCACCACTTCTCTGATAAAACTGAAGATAAGGTTGCTGAAAACAACAACAAGATAGTGACATATAATAAAACAGAAGATGTTAATATTAAAATGAATGCAATAGATGATATTTCCCAGGAAAGTAATGTTCCAAATATGCAGGATGTTATTCTTTCTATAAATAATTCTGCCAATGGAAATTCCTTTCAATGTTTTCCTGATGAAAAAAATGCAGTATCTGATCATCCCACGACAAAGGCTGAAAATTATGATAAAATATTGAAGAAAAACACAGAGGCTGTGGTCCAGGATAAGAAGGATACCAGTGAGAATGAAACAGATGATTTTGGAAAGTGTACAAACAGTCCTACCAATACCAATTGTTCTGCTAATGGTCAGGATTGCCCTTCTGGACAGAAAGAGGAACCAGAGAAACATGATGACAAGGTAATGAAAGCAGGTAATTCCTCTGAAAGTGACGTGGATGCAGGAACAGTAGATCCTCCAGTAGGTGACTCTAAAGACCAAGATATTTCAGATGACAAAGGTAGTGAGGTATCATTCAAAACACAAACAAATAGTGAAGATTTGAAGACTGGAGAAACACAACAGTTACACACAGAAGGTATCAGCCAAAATCAAAGTTCTTGAAAAAATATGCATTTATTTTCTGATTTGATATTGATGATGTTATTTTTATGAATACAAAGTCATTAAGCTTAATTGAGAAAAACAGGTAATATGTTTTATATACATGAAAAAATTGAAGTTTTAAAAGAAGAAAAGAAAAAAGAAAAGCTATATATAAAAGTACATGTATTGATATATGCAGAATTTCTGTCAAAATATTTATGATTTTTATTCTGTTACAGAAAGTACTATCAAAGATAACGAACCATCAGGAAATGATATTGCTGATTCTACAGAGGATTCTACAAATGAAAAGGATATTTTTATTGCTGTAGATAGTGAAATAACTTTCAAACACCAAACAGAAGGTGCTGAAGCTGAGTTGAAAATGGAAGAAAAGGAACAGTCACAAAAAGATGGAAACAGCCAAACTCAAGTGATTGAAAAAACTAATACGGTTGTTGAAAGCATCGAAGCATATGTTGGAAATGGCTTTGCAAGGATTGAAAAGGCCTTGTCAACTACTGATATCAAAAGGATTCAGGAGGACAGTACCAACGCAGACAATCAAATTTCACATGAAGGAAGAAAACCATCTGGTAAAAGTACAACAGTTCTTAGAATTTCTGTTAAGGATATCAATAATGAATTTGATTCTATTAACACAGAATCTAACATTTTTGGGAAGAGCGATTTGGAGGAGAAGAAAGATCTTGAGGTCAACAATGATGTTGATAGTAAACATAGCCAAAGTCAAGAGAACATAGTTCATGCCAAGGATGATGAGAGGGAGGTAATCTATTTTTGATAAACATTAAAAACCCCTGGGTAATTTAACTACATTTGTATACATGTAACTATTATACATTTAAAGAGCATTTCATTTTCTAGGTAAAAGATTGATTAGTTTACCTAGAAATTATTTTGAAATTATTGATATTATGAAACTACCTGAAAATTGCTTATGTCATTGAAAATATGAAAAACGACTGGGAGTATTTACTTATTAATTAATTGAAAAATTATTAAATTGGAGAAATATAATCGTTTAGGTTAAAGATGCTCCAGCCGCGACAGAACATAAATGATTTATTCATCATTTGAACAAAAATTGGTGTTTTAAGCATGTATATATGGCTAATTAACACAAAAAAATAATAATAAAATAATTCATTTTGCCTTTGGTGCATGGGTTAATCAGTACTTCATTCCATATAGTATATAGTTTCCACGGAAGTTTTTTTCGGGATGCAATTAAATATTTTTTATATTTTTAATTTAAATAAAATTAGAAGCTCAAACATTTCAATGGTGGTAATGGTGTAAAGTTAACTTTTGTAACTGAAGAAAAATACTAAATCGTTTGCTCCTGTTTTTGATAGTGAAAAAATACCAATTGTCAGCGGTGGAGCATCTTTAACACAATGAAATAATAATATTACAAATAGCTATGATTACGTTGAACAATTGAATGAATGCTTGAAGATACAATACCAGGAATGATTCTTGACAAAATTTTGATTTTGGTTTACTCGACTAAATTTTGATTTTGGTTAACTTGTCACTACTGGCAATTTTGTTATGCCTTAACCTTTTCAGGAATCTGAGGAAAAGCTGTCCCTGAAGGACTTAGCATATGGAAATGAGGGCTACAAACATTTTAAACTGTATGCAGAGGTACATTAGATTTTTATCAGTAATTAAACTTCGTAGATAATCTATTGACACCTATTATATTTTTGTGTGGCAAAATCTTTCCAAACCTTACTGGTATATATATTTTTGTTTTTAACTTTTTGTAGTATATTTGCATGGATACAATCACTTCTAATTTCAGTGTCCTGCAGTAAAAAGAATTATTGACAAAGATGACTAAGATTAGAGGTTGAATATCAATAAGAAAAAGATTTGTTAGAAGGTAGCTGCAATAATCTTTCTTTTTAGTAAATTTAGCTACAAATGATCAATTTTGATTTGAAGCAGAGTTAAAAATGTGAGCTTTGCATCGGTATATGTGCTAATTATGCATAAAGCAGGACCAAATAAAAAAAAACAAACAAAAATTTCATTATGTATCAGTATATCTGATGTACATTTGATATTAATGGTAAAAATGTAAATGTTTCACTACATTAATCCTAGTGTTGGACCGATTCTCGATTTTAATCGATGATCGATCGATTATGGTTTTTCCAAAGACTATCGATTATGAAAGGTAATAATCGATTATTAAAATGGGAGATAACTCATGCTTATATGTATACTGTTCTGAAACCTTTATTATGTTATATATCAGGTGCAAAATCACATATCAAAATATTTTCAAACATCATAGATACTCAAGAATTTGAATAAAAAAATATACTTCTTCATGACTGTTGGTTCAGTGGATATCTTTCTAAAATTCTTCAGAAAAACTAAAAGGTGAAAATATATAAATACAGGAGAGCTTTCTATAAATAGTATCCGATTATAAAATCGATAATTAGTAAATTGTCCTAAACCCACGGACTCTAATGATGTACCTGATCGATACCCCACCGATCGCCCTCATCAACTCATTAATCACATAAAATAACTCAGCAGAAAGATGAAGTTCTTCTTGATTCATTGTTGTTGTATTACATGTTTGTTTTTTCAGCTTTGAGTTGGAAAAACCAAGTGGTGTGTACTTGCACGATTGCTAAGGAAGACTTGACTATGACACTTTATGAGTGTGACTCGCAAATCAGACCCCAACAAAGTGATTAGAACTCATCAACTGGTTGTCCTATAATGTGAGAAATGTTACAAACTCTACTTTTGTGATCGCAAGATTTTAAACTCTTAGTGATATTCCCCACTATGATAAACTAATGTGAATATATGGTTCCTTCATTCTTATTTTTGTTTGTTGAAAAATAAACTGACATTCATTTTAAAAATACTTATTTTCAGACTCAAAAGTAGGTGCTAAGTTGTCTCATAAAAGAAACTTGCTGAATAAACGTACAGTTTTAGAGGGCCTAACTTGCAGATTGTGGCAATGCATGTTACCCTTTAGAGATATTAAGGATAAGAGTTTGGTTACGTCATTTTTGGTTTGTTTTATGTTTGACTGGTTTGATTAAATTTATTTCTGATGATGCGGAGGCACGAATCAACTGTCATTTTGCAGCATTCTACCAAAAATCTTAAGGACACGCAAGGCGTAGATGCTGGAGTGGCCGTCTTGAATCCTTAAGAAAAACTGTTTCTGTAGACTAGAAGGGAGTGGCCAGTCATGAGTAATACGACATCAAGGTTCGCAACTTTCTTTTCCGTGAGCATAGGACACTCTTCAATTACATCTCATCCCCACTGTATAGTTTTCCACCATCTCTATACATAGAATATTCATACGATGTGCTAGGTCTTCCTTTTGAATGCAAGGCTTAACAAACCCCATAGGTAACTTGAAGTTGCACTCCATTTCTAACTTCAGTATCTAATTTAGTAGCTCTTCTGAGAACCTATTATGGATCAATAATGGTTTGGAAGAGCACACATAAAGTTGGGCCCTGAGGCAAAACTTGAGTAAAACATTTTTTAGACAATGAGGTTTTCTTTTAAACCTGCCATTTACCCATTGACAATGTCGCTCATCGATTGAGATGTATTATATTACAACAGGGCTGAATGTTCTCGACTGTCACGAAACAAATATGTACTCATTTACCAGCGTCAAGAATTTGTGGTTGTTACGTTTGAATGGCTTCATTAGTGCTTGCAAACAACATAAAAGCAAAAAATCAAAAAAATTAGTAACCCCCTCCCCCTCCTGATTTTTATCTGTTTAGATGCACCTTGGATAATCGGGTCGATTGGTGACTGGTATACTGGGCAAGCTGACACATATAGGGTTGGAGCCGAAGCTGGAGCTGTTTTTCAGGGGGTGTAGAGGACTTTCATGGGCATAGAAATGGTCCACAATATGGATCCCTCCAAATGTATGGATAGGACTGCAGATCAATATTTAATCAGTAAGAGAAACCTAACAATACGATTCTTTTATAGCCAAGGTGAAAGGTATTCCGCATATGACCACTTGCCCTCCATCTCATAAATTGATCTTCATGTAAGTATCAAATCCTATGTGAGGCAGTTGTAAGGTCTGGGTACTCTGGCTTTAAAATCCCACTTCCTTAACCACTGTGCAGAGTCAGATACCAAGATGGGGCCTGGCAATATAATTAATACCTACTATAGAGAATTTTTGATATTTTGAAAATTTAACTTATTGGGACAAAATAAGGTAGCTTACTTAATAACAGGTATAAATATAAATCTTTTAAATACTTTTTAAAACAAATCTTGCACAATAAATTTTGAAATAGTAAAGGACATCAGATTTAGTATAAATGAAATCTGTTAAACCAAGTATATGGAGCTCTGTAAGCCCCGTGTATGAGAGAGGACATTGGTTATCCAGATAGGAATAAGTAAAGACGGATACAGTTAAAACTAAGCACACTCGGCTGTTGTGAAGTGGCCAGTAGAAACTGTAGCAGGAGCACCACTACCCAATCAGAGTGTGCTGTGATAACCACCCAATGGTAAAAGCACTTTCTATTACACCCTGTATATAGAATGGCATTTTTTACTGTAGTAAACCTTTTGGGATTAAACCATTTAGCACTGTATTGAACTGTAACTCACTCTGGTCAGGCAGAAAACTATAGGATAATCACACATGTCACTCAACGAGAAGTAGTTATTTATGATACAGTATTTACCCCTCCCTTTTTCTGAAGAAAAGTTGAAGTTGTATAAATGTCCCAATTCCATGGATTTAACAATGACTTTTTCCGCCCACAACTAATTAGTAACGCACCCCAGTTTGTTATAATTATTTATCTACCCTGGGTGCTAATTACGGTGAATACGGGTAGAAGAAAAAAATATTATGGTAAAAACTATACATAACATACGGTAAAAGTAAAGGAATTTCTAAAGTTATTATATTTCGATCTATTTTATTAATTTGTATTTTTAGCTCACCTGGCCCGAAGGGCCGGTGAGCTTATGTCATGGCGCGGCGTCCGTCGTCCGTCCGTCCGTCCGTCCGTCCGTCCCGTCCGTCGGTCCGTCGTCCGTCGTCCGTCCGTCAAACATTTCCTTTAAATCGCTACTAGTCCATAGAGTTCTGGGATGGATTGTAACCAAATTTGGCCAGAAACATCCTTTGGGGGAAGGGGAACAGAACTTGTATTAATTTTTGGCTCTGACCCCCAGGGGGCAGGAGGAGCGGGGAGGGGCCCAATAGGGGTAAATAGAGGTAAATCCTATAAATCGCTACTTGTCCTAGAATTCTGCATGGATTGTAAACCAAATTTGGCCAGAAAACATCCTTGGGGGAAGGGGGAACAGAACTTGTATAAATTTTGGCTCTGCCCCCAGGGGGCAGGATGGGCGGGGCCCAATAGGGGTAATAGAGGTAAATCCTATAAATCGCTACTTGTCCTAGAGTTCTGCATGGGATTGTAACCAAATTTGGCCAGAAACATTCCTTGGGGGAAGGGGAACAGAACTTGTAATAAATTTTGCCTTTTGATACCCCGGTGGCAGAAGGGGCGGAGGCCCACAATAGGGGTTATAGAGGGTAATATCCTTTTAAATCGCTACCCTATCTCTAGCGCTCTGAATTGGAATGTAACCAATATTTGGCGGGGGTGGAGGGGGGGGGGGACACAGACCATCCTTTGGGGAAGGGGAAACAGAACTTGTCTAAAAATTTTGGCTTCTGACCCCCGAGGCGTCAGGAGGGCGTGCGGCCCAATCAGGGGTAATAGAGGTTAAAATCTTTGAAATCGCTACTAGTTCCATAGCGTTCTACATGACTGTAAACCCAAATTCGGCCAAAAACATCCTTGGGGGGACGGGGAACAGAACCACTTGTTAGTAAAATATTTAGACTCTTAGATTCCACTGGGGGTCAGGAGGGGCGGGGCCCCACCAAATCGGGGAAATAGACGGTAAATCCTTTAAATCGCTACTAGTCATAGAGTTCTGAATGGAATGTAACTAAATTTGGCCACAAACATCCTTGGGGGAAGGGGAACAGAACTTGTATAAATTTTGGCTCTGGTTCCCCGGGGGCAGGAGGGGCGGGGCCCCATAGGGGTAATAGAGGTAAATCCTTTAAATCGCTACTTGTCATAGAGACGTTCTACATGAATTGTAACCAAATTCGGCCACAAACATCCTTGGGGGAGGGGAACAGAACTTGTATAAATTTTGACTCTGGTTCCCCTGGGGGCAGGAGGGGCGGGGCCCAATAGGGGAAATAGAAGGTAAATCCTTTAAATCGCTACTAGTCATAGAGTTCTGAATGGAATGTAACTAAATTTGGCCACAAACATCCTTGGGGGGAAGGGGAACTAGAAGTCGTATAAAAATTTTGACTCTGGTTCCCCGGGGGCAGGAGGGGCAGGGCGCAATAGGGGAAATAGAGGTAAATCCTTTAAATCTCTACTTGTCATAGAGTTCTGAATGGAATGTATAACTAAATTTGGCCACAAACATCCTTGGGGGAAGGGGCCCCCCCCCCCCCCCCCACCCCACCCCCCCCCCCCCCCCCCCCACAGAACTTGTATAAAAATTTGGCTCTGATCATCCGGGGGCAGGAGGGGCGGGGCCCCCCAATAGGGGAAATAGAGGTAAATCCTTTAAATCGCTACTTGTCATAGAGTTCTGAATGGAATGTAAACTAAATTTGGCCACCAAACATCCTTGGGGGAAGGGGAAACAGAACTTGTATAAAGTTTTGCTCTGACCCCCGGGGGCAGGAGGGGCGGGGCCCAATGGGGTAATAGAGGTAAATCCTTTAAATCACTACTTGTCATAGAGTTCTGCATGGTTTTGTAACCAAATTTGGCAACAAACATCCTTGGGGGAAGGGGAACAGAAGTCGTATTAAATATTTGACTCTGGCCCCACGAGGGCAGGACGGGTGGGGCCCAATAGGGAAAATAGAGGTAAATCCTATAAAATCACTTCTTGTCCTAGAGTTTTGTTTGGATTGTAACCAAAATTTGGCCATAAACATCCTTGGAAGAATGGGAACAGACCCTTGTATAAATTTTGGCTCTGACCCCTGGGGGCAGGAGGGGGTGGGGCCCAATAGGGGATTTAGAGGTTAATATATTAAAATTCCTTCAGAAATGAAACAATGAACCTGTTTGTTTGTTTTAAAAGTACTGTTGTTTTTTCAAAAAGTAATTTTTGATGATGATGAATAACTTAAAAGCTCATCTTGATTTGAGAGTATGAAAAATATGGCACGTAAAAACTTTAAGCAAATTGAATTCTCTTTAATTATTACAGTATATCTCATTTTGAAGGTCATATTCTAAACCAGATTGATTTAATGTCAATGATCCTACTACATTTATCAGGACTATAAATGCAGAATACAAAACCTTTTAGATTTTAGACATTTATTGATTTAACTAGTGTACATTATACTTTTCCAGCAGTAGGGGTTTGGAAAGAAGGCGTTGTGTGTGGTAGTCGGCCTTCAGGACAGAATTCTGTGGCCCATGTGTTAAAACCGTGTTGTACAGGAATCAAAGGACAGTGTCAGCTACTGTCACATGAACACTGTCAGTTTCTGCAGGGCACCTTTTATGTGAATGGGCCAGAGCACTGCAGCCAGGTAACATTGCATGGTCAAGATCATCTTTGATACACCAGGGGTTACTATCACTATCAATATGTCCTGGAATGTATCATAGCAAAACTAAAGACAGTTCAGGAGATAAACTTACCATGCAATCACAAGCCAGTATCTAGGCCTACAGAGACTTCCTTTGAAGATTATACAGACTGAATTAATCCCAACTTCAAAGTTCAGTGTACCGCTATTCGATTCTTTTGATGGACCAAACTATCTGTCTCAATTGTTCTCACACAGAGAGCCTCCAGTTTTACTATGAGATTGTCAAAGGGTGGATGTAATGGCAGTGATGAAAGTAACCCCTGGAGTATCAAGGATGGGTTAAGATTATATATAATAGTTATTATTACTATTAATGGTAATTGATTACTTGTTTATGTGTGTGAGAATATATAAAATAATTCTGTTCTTTTTAAGATAAATAATTTCTTCAAGGAAAACCAAAACTTTGATAACCAACACTAATCGAAACAAAGTAAGAAAAATTTAAGCTGTTGTCTCATATTCATTCAAGTAATTGTTAAGAGAAAATTGTAATGTCCGGACTTGAGTAAGTGTTCGTGTGGTAAAGAGAATGGGGTTGAAGGCAGAGTTGTTGATGATCTTTATAGACGGGTTTTACTTAATTTCTTGAAGGTGAACTGCCTGAGTTCAGTGTGTGGGATGGGAGGCCTGGAAGCTGACACTACGCGACCTTGGCTGCCAAGGCAACCTGTTCAATGGTGGAGACTTCCCCTAGCTCTAGTCTATCACCATGGAGTGATTCACGCTGTCCTTGTGAGCCTTGCACAGCTTCTGCTTTTCCGGAAGATTGAAAGGACCCTTGGCTGGCTTCGACTCACAATTTTGTATTTTATGACAGGGTTAGGTGGATTGCTGGTATGTCTGATAGTTACAGTGTCTACAGGTTTTGTTTCCCTGGTGGAAAGTCATTGCAATATGGTGAAAAATAGTATAAATACTGTTCAAGCTTAAAACAAAAATTACTATTTCATTTAGATCTTGACCTTACTGCAAGGTGGCAATCGGGATAGCAGTTAAGATGTAACAACATATTACCACAAGCACTCCACTTCTGAGTCATAAATTCAAATCCCATGTGATGAAGTTTGCCAGACACTGACCGCTGGTCTGTGGTTTTTCTCTGGCTTTCGTTAACTATCTAAACCTACCAGTCCTTAACATCCTTAATGTTATAGGACATAGAAATAAACCATATCAAGATGGCATGGTTCATAAATATCACTTTGTTGATAAAGATTGCAGATTAATATACCAGGTCTACTGGTTATATCTGTCCTTTAAGTTATCATTACATCAAAAGCTGCCTTTTCATTGGAGGCAATTTGATGTATAATATCCAGGTAAGACAAGTATGATTGATGCTCCATTGACCAATGGTATCAGACTATCAAAATCAATTATCTTTTCTCTAAACTAAGGGACATTCCAGGTGTGATATCTCAGTTATTTTTAACCCCGATGTTCCAAAATAAATAAACTGACCACATTGACATTGGACTCTGACTGGAGATTATATATCATAATCTTATGTGGACTTTCACATGGAGTTATCTGATCTACTGAAAGTTTACAGTGCCCTTAATAATTAACCACTGACAAAATAAAGATAGTATAGGTGCAAATAGACTTTTCACCATGTTCACAATGATTGTCTTTCAGAAATTTTTATAGAATTCATTTCTTTTTATTCAAATGATTGCAAACTGTCTTATTTGCAACACACAAGTAAAATTTTGCTTTATAATTGACACCTTTAATAAGTTCCTCCAAGCTGAGAGGATATCAGTATCTCATCAGTCCAACATCATTGGAAAGCCATATTTGTGTTCTTCCATTTTCTCTTCTAAAGCCTTATTGATTACATTAAACCGACTTGAAATATAGTAACTTTGGGTGAAATAGTGCATAGAATGGCGTAAAGAATCTAATATTTCATTTCTGTGTTGTTTTTCAGACAGCTGCTATATTCAGCCCCTATATACCACATGTAGGCAGCACAGCGACAGTGTTTGGAATGGCTGGCTTAATCACAGCGGAACTCTTACACTACTGGCACCTTGTCCGAAACCCTGCTGTGGAAATGACCAAGATTTGTGCACTTCTGATCATCTTCTTGATGTGTGGAACTCTGCCTTATGTTGATAACTACAGTATCATATCTGGGTTCCTCTTGGGCTTTTTTTGCTCCGTATTCTTCCTTCCTTTTTTGTCCTTTAAGAAACAGCAGAAGCATTGCCGCATCCTTCTTCTCTGTTTTGGTGGACCGTTCTTATTTTTGGTGTATTTTGTCTTATTCTATGTTTTCTATAAGGTGCAAACTTTTGAGGAGTGTACTGGATGTAAACTTTTTAATTGTGTACCATATACAGAAACAATGTGCGATGAGTCACTCTGGGATGATTAGTAACATGATTTGATAAGAAGATTTCGCATAAATCTTTGTTATAAGATATGATTTCTATTGAATGAACTATTTCTTGCATATATACCGTATTCAACCCAATAAGTACTCAGGGCAGTTAAAAATTGACAAATGATGGGTTCCTTAAATGGATAATGTCAGTGACGCTAATTCTGTTTCATAACCATGGAGCAAAATATGGTATAAATGTATTGTTCTACATTCCGTACAAAGCATATAACAAAAATTATTGCCGAATTCCAAGACATTATTTTAAAAGTTTTTAATAGGATTGAAATTCCAAATGTATAGCAATACGATTAGGTGGGTACACACTTCACCCACATCCGAGGCAATGTCGCATAAGTTAAATGAATGTAATACATAACCGCTGAGGAGCTGATGAAATTGGTTTTTGGTTAGGAGCGTGTACCTAACACTTCTGTAAGAGCAATTTCTGTTGATCTAAAAAAGTTGCTTTACTCCACTAGCAAGAGCGAGGGTTCGGCATAGAAGACGTCCTTCCATAATGTTTAATGGTGAACAGCGCGGGAGTTGGAACATTTCAAACACAATATCCCACAATTGCATTTTCTAGCATATTACAGTAAAACCAAGTAATTTGACTTCTATTGGAACTGACCAATTTTAATGTACTCTTAGACTGTGCCTTTAATGGGATCAAATTTGGGCTAACTGTATAGCATTTCACAAATTTATTTCACTGTCTGTAAGCCATTTATCAATTCACAAAAGAAATCAAATAGAGAAATGTTCACGGTTTTTCATGATTTCATTCTCTATTAAGTCAATGTAAGTGATATTGAGGTCTCAAAAAGGGGGTGGCGCGCTAACAGGAAAGGGAACGCTTATACGGTTGTATATATGGTAAGTTGGAATATGATTATGGTATTTTGTGTTATAAATGTATGACAACACTTTGTCGTTTGTTATCCACCAAATGTGAACATTTTTCATCTCAACAAATTCTTGTCAATAACTAAGAAGATTAGAGACATGATATTGGGCCAGAAGCATACGCCATGTTTGTTTAAAATGAATAAACTTGGCATAATTTCAATGTCACGGGTCAAATAGACCAAAACCTTTAAACGACTTCCCAGACACTTGACATTGTGTCTGTGACATGTTGGGATGAAGGGCTACCATGTTTGTTTAAATAAATAAACTTGATTTTCATTCTCGGTCACAGGAGTCAAATAGATTAAACTCTTTTAACGGCTTCAAACTTTTGAACTTTGACCTTTATTTCCAACTGGAAGTTGACGTTTTACAGAAAAAAGTGTTACATTAGTTGTTTGTTCCATTATGCCCCGGTCACACATTCACGGATCATATCGACGGTGCCACTACGGATTTAATTTCACGGATGGCCCCGGAAAAAGCTAGTTTTCAATGTTTGATACGGTTCCAATACGGCTTTGCAACGGTGTGTCTATATGCTACGGGTCTTCACGAATATACTGAGGGTAGTCAATGTTGTGGGCAATTTGACAACATAAGTGAAACATATTGTTAAGGTGCACGGAAAATAAATTACATACTTGATATTAAAAAACGTTCCCCTTAAGTAACACAATACTGAAATCTAAACGAGGGAAAGAACATCAAAATATCCAGTTAAGAAAGTAAAGACTAAAATAATTCCACATGTGTATATAACTGAAAGGAAATTTCGATGTAAAATGTTTGTAAGGTTGTACTTACCACTTATTGAATACATATGTTTTCTTAAACCGATTGTTTCAATAAAATTGAGATATCTCATTCACATATACCCATTTAACCATTTCTAATTATGATTCACGATCAATCCAAAACATCTTTCTATGCTCTGTGATGGAGCTGTTACTTAAATTGATTTAATTAATTATTGAGAGAAACATTGCATTCATAATTTTAAACATTATCCATACCTCTTTCACCCTAGAAAACTCGTTAGCGATATCCGTCTGTAGAAAGACTTCAGAAGCCAGGTTTCCTACCAAATACGTCGTCGCCAATAATGTTAAGATAGCCTAGTGGTTTGCCATTTTGGATGTTATAACAATGGCAAATAATCCATTTTCAATGTTCTTCTTCTATTCATTCTGGTGTTACCGATCTGATCGTCAGAGAACCACATTGGGAACCAACATTAAACAACTTTAATTCGAAATTGGCAAGGGCTGTTAGAACCAGTACATGTACCCTTTATATTTGTAATTAATATAGGTATCATCTTGTTTTGCCATCTAGATCACCAAATTAATACGGAAACTCTTATTCCATTGCAAATTATTTAGCTTCAATGTACATATTGCAACTTTTTGGGTTCATTGTGTGGTAACCATCTCTTGTAGCCAGGTAATGTAATAGCAAAGTTCAGTTTGGGATCATAAAAATGTCGGCACAATACCTCTTACATATATAGCCTCTGGATGTACGTGTTATAAAAATGTATATTTAACTGGAATCTAAGCACAAATACCACAGAAGAGTCTTCAGAAAAGCCATTCCTTTTCTCTGCCTCCAGTCACTTTTTTCGACTCGAACATTTTTGATCGCATCAATGTATTTTTGTGTTATAATGGTACCATTTATTGGTCATCTCTACGCCATGACAAATCACTACATGGGCCCTATAAGTTCGAGGCCTTTCAGGTATCGTGCTAGTTTTGAACTTGCCAATCTTGTGACAGTATTGGTAACTTGGTAGATCGTGATATTCCGTATTTTATCGTAATTTTACGTAGTTTACCGTTATCATCCTTGACAATTCTGGTTGACCTATCCGTAAAGCAACGTAACTGTATCGTGTTGTGTCGTTACAATCCGCACCAAACCGTATTGTTCCTTATCAATTACGTAGCTGATACTTCCAAGTTTAACTACGGAAGACAACGGCTACTATTGGGAAATCTGCGGACCATTACAGAATACTACGATTGATGCCGGATTGTAACCGTAGCTTGTGACCGGGGCTTTACTGATTCTCCATAACATGGAAAAGGAAAGAAATCTGTCGAGCCGTTAACGAGACGTTGACCTAAGTTGAAACTGGAAGTGAGGTCATGACGGCCATATTAGATTTTTGACCAATATAAAAATTCTTCTGTCAAACCTTCAACTCTTTTGCATACAAATATACGGTGACACGTTCATTGGCGTATCTCTTATCATTTCGGGGATTCTTTGTATGAAACTTTGGATGCAGAAGTATATAAAAAAATAGAACAAAAAGTATTGGTCTTTTCATTCCCCATAGGTGAAAGACTTCGCTTGGTGAGCGATGCATGCCGTCCCCGGCCTCATATTACCATTTTAACCGCAACTTGTCAGAATCACCTCCGTGAAGTTGATTCCTAGTTCCCAGTTCCTTATTCCATTACTTATTCGATTCCCTGATTACTTATTCAATTCCCTGATTACTTATTCAATTTCTAGCTACTAATTACCATCAGAAATGGTTCAAAATGCATTATTATGCATCACAATGATCTAGTTGACGTTTTAATTGCTCGTTAAGGGCCCATTACTTATTCGATTCCCTGATTACTTATTCGATTCCCTGATTACTTATTCAATTTCTAGCTACTAATTACCATCAGAAATGGTTCAAAATGCATTATTATGCATCACAATGATCTAGTTGACCTTTTAATTGCTCGTTAAGGGCCCATTACTTATTCGATTCCCTGATTACTTATTCGATTCCCTGATTACTTATTCGATTTCTAGCTACTAATTACCATCAGAAATGGTTCAAAATGCATTATTATGCATCACAATGATCTAGTTGACCTTTTAATTGCTCGTTAAGGGCCCATTACTTATTCGATTCCCTGATTACTTATTCGATTCCCTGATTACTTATTCGATTCCCTGATTACTTATTCAATTTCTAGCTACTAATTACCATCAGAAATGGTTCAAAATGCATTATTATGCATCACAATGATCTAGTTGACCTTTTAATTGCTCGTTAAGGGCCCATTACTTATTCGATTCCCTGATTACTTATTCGATTCCCTGATTACTTATTCGATTTCTAGCTACTAATTACCATCAGAAATGGTTCAAAATGCATTATTATGCATCACAATGATCTAGTTGACCTTTTAATTGCTCGTTAAGGGCCCATTACTTATTCGATTCCCTGATTACTTATTCGATTCCCTGATTACTTATTCGATTTCTAGCTACTAATTACCATCAGAAATGGTTCAAAATGCATTATTATGCATCACAATGATCTAGTTGACCTTTTAATTGCTCGTTAAGGGCCCATTACTTATTCGATTCCCTGATTACTTATTCGATTCCCTGATTACTTATTCGATTTCTAGCTACTAATTACCATCAGAAATGGTTCAAAATGCATTATTATGCATCACAATGATCTAGTTGACCTTTTAATTGCTCGTTAAGGGCCCATTACTTATTCGATTCCCTGATTACTTATTCGATTCCCTGATTACTTATTCGATTTCTAGCTACTAATTACCATCAAAATGGTTCAAAATGCATTATTATGCATCACAATGATCTAGTTGACCTTTTAATTGCTCGTTAAGGGCCCATTACTTATTCGATTCCCTGATTACTTATTCGATTCCCTGATTACTTATTCGATTCCCGATTACTTATTTGATTTCTAGCTACTAATTACCATCAGAAATGGTTCAAAATGCATTATTATGCATCACAATGATCTAGTTGACCTTTTAATTACTTGTTAAGGGCCCATTACTTATTTGATTCCCTGATTACTTATTCGATTCCCTGATTACTTATTCAATTTCTAGCTACTAATTACCATCAGAAATGGTTCAAAATGCATTATTATGCATCACAATGATCTAGTTGACCTTTTAATTGCTCGTTAAGGGCCCATTACTTATTCGATTCCCTGATTACTTATTCGATTCCCTGATTACTTATTCAATTTCTAGCTACTAATTACCATCAGAAATGGTTCAAAATGCATTATTATGCATCACAATGATCTAGTTGACCTTTTAATTGCTCGTTAAGGGCCCATTACTTATTCGATTCCCTGATTACTTATTCGATTCCCTGATTACTTATTCAATTTCTAGCTACAAATTACCATCAGAAATGGTTCATAATGCATTATTATGCATTACAATAATCTAGTTGACCTTTTAATTGCTCGTTAAGGGCCCATTACTTATTCGATTCCCTGATTACTTATTCGATTCCCTGATTACTTATGCGATTTCTAGCTACTAATTACCATCAGAAATGGTTCAAAATGCATTATTATGCATCACAATAATCTAGTTGACCTTTTAATTGCTCGTTAAGGGCCCATTCTTTTTCGATTCCCTGATTACGTATTCGATTCCCTGATTACTTATTCAATTTCTAGCTACTAATTACCATCAGAAATGGTTTAAAATGCATTATTATCCATCACAATGATATATTTGTCTTTATACATTATACTAAATAAAAATACGCTGCTGGCACCGGATTCGTTAAATGAATCCCGAATACAGTCTCTCCAATACAGTGCTGACACCGGATTCGTTATTCAAGCTCAAAACAATTTATCGAGGTTTTTAAGTGGTTTTTTTGAGGTCGTAAAGTTATGTTTTGATCTGATTTTTAATTTTTTGAAATTGTTATTTATTTGCTCATTTTTTGATAACGATTAGGGTGCTGGCACCGAATCCCGAATCTCGAATACGGTGCTAACTTCATGTTGCCTGAGGATTGATAGTATCATAATAATCATAACGACAAATATTACATATACACGTGTCGTGCATGAACATATAGACATACACGTGTTCATTAAAACTTACTAAGCATAAAATAAAATTTTTATAACGAAAATGAAGATTCGAACTAGGGACCTTTTGCACTAGTGGCACGCTTATCCACTAAGCCACATATCGGTATGATTAAATACTGTAAAAAGAAGGATGGAATTAAATGTTTTACTTCATCATGGCAAGCGTTTTCATAAAAAGAATAGAACTTACTTTAAATTGATATAACATGGATATTCAATACTTAACATAAAAATGTGCCCGAAAATGAAGCAAAACAACATATGTTTTTGAAGAAGAAGAGCGAAACAAGAAAAATAGAAGAAAAAATAAATAATGACGTCACCCTTTTCTCCCGCGCACCTTTACAACCAAACTAGACACAGAGATATGTCGGGAAAAGACTATATAAAAAATGGTAAGTACATAACACATGTATTGTTAAAATTGAATAAGAAAACGTGTATGTTTAAAAAAAACATAACACGTTATGTGGTTTATTTTATCTAAAGACTCTAATAGCGGAATTGTTTGTACAGAACATATTTAAGCACGCCATCATCAGTCAGGTGGGCATTCGTCCATTGTTTGCAGGCCATCCTCCGTATAAAATTCTTGTTTGAAGGATTCCTACGATATAGAAATGTGTTGCATGTAGTCTATCCGTCCCTAAGCTTTAATTAGAATTCCCAATATGATCCGATTTTTTTCCGCATTTTCTTCATCTAATGATGGACTAGAGTTATTTACAAATCGTTTCTGCATTTTAAAGTAATTTATTTTATATACACATCCGGGTACAGAGAAATTCCATCATGCTTGAACTACATTGAAAATTTATCTTAAAGTTAGGTTTGATACTTTATACAATCACCATTTTGATTTGTTTTTGCGTTCATATCATCATCATCATCATCATTAATTTTTAAGGGAAAAGACGGATTATAAGTTTTCCAACAAATTCTATTTCAAAAAAAAAATATTTGAAAAAGGATTGAACAACAGGCATGTGCAATCGTATTAATAATTCAAACACATGAAATGTATTTTCACGGCTACAGAGGCACTGACTGTCTTGTTTATTACCAAAACACCAATGATAAATACATCTACATAGTATAATATTGTATAAATTATAAATATACTTATACATGGACATACCGTCGGTGATTACTATTTTACATGAACACAAAAGAAAATTGTCCTTTCTTCAAAAATCGTCACAACTAAAAAATAACAAGAGGCCCATGGGCCTTAGCGGTCACCTGAATTCAGACACAGAATGAAACAAAGACATGCATATAAACACTATAAATATATATTGGCCCATCAGGCCCTTGAAGTCAGTCAGTGATTTTATAAATTTTTAATCTATGAAGATTATTTGGTTCCATCAAATCATTGAATTCAGGAGAAAGATTTTTGAAATGTTATCCATTTTGACCCCTTTTGGCCCCACCCCTCTCGCCCCTGGGGGTCGGCCAGGACCAATATGGATATGATGTTAAATGCTATCTCAGGTTCTACCAGTTCCAGAATTTCAGAAGAAGATTTTTGAAGTTTTAGCCTATTTGACCGGTTTTGGGACCGCCCCTAAGGCCCCTGGGGATCAGTCATGGAAAATTTGGTAATAAGATTCAATGGCCATCACATAGAGATAATTCTGACTACAATTGACGAATTTCCTATTATAATGACTAAATAATGCTCAAAAATGTGTTTTCCATATAAAAACTTATATGTAGTAAACTTAACCCCCTCCCTAGGGGGAAACCTGAGACCCAAGGGTCATATAATTCACAATTTTCATAAAACACCTTAAGACCTGTCCATCTATGAAGAGTATTTGATTCTACCATTTCCAGTATTTAAGAAGAAGATTTTTAAAGTTTTAGCCTATTTGCCCCTTTCGGCCCCGCCCCTCTGCCCCGAGGGGGTTGACCAGGATATTAAAATGTTATCTCATGCTTATAATTCTAAACAAGTTTGACTCATTTCGTATTAAAATTGAGCAAAAAATGCTCATAAATGTGTTTTCACTATATAAACTATAGTAAACTTGACCCCTTCCCCAGGGGGAAACGTGAGACCCCAGGGTCATATAATTCACAATTTTGGTAAAGGACCTCAAGACCTTTTAATCTATGAAGAGTATGTGATTCTACCATTTCCAGAATTTCAGAAGAAGATTTTTGAAGATATAGCCTATTTGACCCCTTTTGACCCCGCCCCTAAGGCCCCTGGGGTTCAGTCATGGAAAATTGGTTAATAGGATTCAATGGCAATCTCATACTGATAATTCTGACATACCGTCGGTGATTACTATTTTACATGAACACAAAAGAAAATTGTCCTTTCTTCAAAAATCGTCACAACTAAAAAATAAAAATACCACGTGTACTCGCCGCTACCTCAGTCGACCACCGGTAGCAGCGACACGTGTATAGCCGTACTTGTACTCCTAGCATGCCTGGCACGTGCAAATTTCCCGCCAACTCGACGAACAACACAGATGGCAAGCGTAAATTTCCATTACTTTAAGGTGGTATAAAAGCATGCAATGATTGTGCATTCTATGTTATTTCAAAATACACGCTAAGATATTCACAAACTATCAAATCCAATCAAAATAAATTTTGATAATATAAGTTTAATTATATATATATATATTTTTTTTTTACAATTAATGATCGCCCCTTCAATTACATATCCTTATACGTATGCGTATACAATATTGTAAGTATCCCAAATAGTGATTACATGCAACATTTTTAGTGAATCAAATATTATGATTGTCTGGTAAGTTCCTCATAATACCATTACGGTGTCATTTTATACATGTAGGATTTTAGCCCACCATCATCAGATGGTGAGCTATATAAATCGTTTGTTGTCCGTGGTCCGTCCTTCCGTCCGTCCGTTTACAATTCTTGTTATCGCTATTTCTCAGAAGTACTGAAGGGATCTTTCCCAAATTTCAAATGTAGGTTCCTCTAGGACCCTTGTTGTGCATATTGCATTTTGGGACCGATCGGTCAACAATGGCCGTCCGGCGCCATCTTGGATTTTGATAGTTAAAGTTTGTTACCGCTATTTCTCAGAAGTACTGAAGGGATCTTTCTCAAATTTCATATGTAGGTTCCTCTAGGACCCTTGTTGTGCATATTGCATTTTGGGACCGATCGGTCAACAAGATGGCCGTCTGGCGCCATCTCTGATTTTGATAGTTAAAGTTTGTTACCGCTATTTCTCAGAAGTACTGAAGGGATCTTTCTCAAATTTCATACGTAGGCTCCCCTTAGCCCCTCGTTGTGCATGTTGTTTTTATCCCCCGCTTTCTCCGAAACGGGGGATATTAATTTGGGTTTGTTCATCTGTCTGTCCGCCTGTCCGTAACACCTTCGTTTCCGTGCAATAACTTTAACAAATGTTAACCGATTTTCTTCAAACTTGGTGTTCGATCACGACTGTCAATGGACCTTATTTAGCGGTGTTATAGCCATTTGAATTACTAAAAACGTCATTTTCTGCCATTCCCGTGCAATAGGTGTAACAAATGTAAACCGATTTTCTTCAAACTTAGTAACAATATTAAATGCCTAAAAGACTCGGCCAACTTTGATCGCGACTTTCAACGGACCTTCGTTTAGCGGAGTTATGGGCCTTTGCTTAAATAAAAAAGTAAGTTTCTGCCACTTCCGTATAATAACTGTAATCAATATTTACCGATTTACTTCAAACTTGGTTAAATGCCTTAAGTGCCTGGCCAGGTTCGACCAACTCTTTCAGCGGATGTTATTTATAAGAGTTACCGCCCTTTAATTAACTACAAATGTCATTTTTCTGCAGTTTCTGTGTAATAATTAACAAATGTTAAAACTAATATTGTTAAAACTTGGTAACAAAGTTAAATGCCTTAAGGGCTTAGCCAAGATCGATCGCCACTTTTGCAGATCTTAACTAGCAGTGTTATGGCCCTTTGATTTTATATAAAAAGGTCATTTTCTGCCACTTCCGTACAATAATTGTAATAAATATTAACCGATTTTCTTCAAACTTGGTAACAAAGTTAAATGTCTTACTTCCGAGAAGACTTCAATTTATTTTTTTCATATTTCAACCAAGGTAAAACCTAACCTCAATAATGTTTACCTACAGTATGTCCTGAAAGCGGGGGATGGAAATTCCGCGAATTTGCTTGTTGAATATTGCATTTGGTAACTGATTGTTCAACAAGATGGCCGACCGGCCGCCATCTTGGATTTTGATAATTATTGCTATTTGTCAGAAAGTACTGAAGGGATATCTCTCAAATTCCATGCGTAGGTTACCCTTGGGCCCTGGTTGTGCATATTACCTTTGGGACTGATCGGTCAACAAGATGCCCAACCGGCCGCCGTCTTGGATTTCACTGCTGTTTTTCAGAAATTAATAAATCGATCTGTCTTAAATTTCATATGTAGTATGTTTAAAAAAGTTTGAAAAGCAAGGAAAAGATCCCTCTTTCCATTGTCAGACATAGATCATTCTTTGTTGGCGCCATGATCCCTCTGCGATCTCTTGTTAATAGGTATGTTTTCAATGTGGTTATGTTTAAGTTTGTCTTCTTTCTTGACATCAAAAATACATAGTATTTTCAGTAAAGTATAATAAAGTTGACAGGAATGAAGTTTTTTTATTTCTACATCTGCCAAACCTAAATACCCTCTTTATGTCTAAATTCAAAGCTGTATGTGATGTATCAAAACCCACTGTGTAATATTATCCCATATTGGTTTAACTTTTAGGCAATTCCAAAACATATGTTCAATTCTCCCTATCTCTTCATTAAAAAGGTTGCAGAAGTCATTTGGTAGTTTATTTATCATTTCAAAGGAATCTTGTAATGATGTTGCCAAACTTTCTGTATATAGTGTGTCACATTTTCCCATTTTATCTCTGCTGTGTTCCTTAATGTAATCACGGTATTTAGTTAATCATACCTATCTTTGGTTACTTTTGTGTTTTTTTTAGTATAATCTGAATGTGGTTAGGTATAAACGGTCTATAAAAGGGTTTTGTTAGTTGCATTATGATGTTGATGTGAATAATGTTGAATCGATCGGCAAAGTCCCTTTTAAAATAAGAAATTATCTGACAATATTTCAGTGTTTTTAAATTCTTCTAAATTCAAAAAGGGCCATTTTCAGTAGTGAGGTCACAAACATTTCTTACCCCTGACGGAGATACTGCCCTTTGCACTAATAATAATTGCAAAGCCTTGTGAACTCGATAAATTATATGCACTTAGCTTAATGAAACTTTGTATGTAGACTAACATGAGAAAGATCTCGGACGACTTCGAAAATCAGCGTGATTAGAGCTCACAGAGCTATTGCCCTTTGCAATAATAATTATTGAACCTTTTAAACATGTTAATGTGAGTTAATATGCACCAAGCTTCATGAAACTTTCGTGAACAAAAGACATCAGTTGACTAGCAAATGATATAACTAATTTGTATCAAATATCAGGTGACCGTTGCGACCCATGAGCCTTTTGTTTAATTTTATCATTGAAATTTTATGAATACCATTGTAAATTGAATTAAAAAATGACCTGAATTCGTATCCAATAAAGAGGAGAGAGAAATAAGCCAAAATGGAATTTTGTACCCATTTTTTTTGATGTACATTGACATTAAGTGAAAGACCTTTTAAAAAGCTGTTATTAGGAAAAAAATATATGAACACACTATATTATTAATAAAAATTGGATTTAGAATGCTGTGTATGGCTGCTTAAGTATTAAGTATGAAGAAATAGTGACCACGTTTTGATCAATTGTAACAACAAAAAGTTGAATTAAAAAAGACTCATTTCGCTCGGTAATTAGGACGACGCCGGACATGCAATTTAGTTTTATATAATTGTTTGGAATGTGACAGTAGGTGTAACATATATAAACGTTATAAAAGTTAATAGTTAAATATTATGATTTGTTTTACATTCCCATTTTAAAGATGGAAAGCCATTTCGATTCATATATGTACATTTAAGTGATAATAATTAAGTAGAAAATGGAAAAAATTAGCTCTACTGAATAGCAAGATATTATAATTAACAAAGAGATCGCCAAATCGGTCATTTCTTAAAATTCTTGTAATAAAAAATATACTTTTGGGGGAGGAATATGTATATAAGTTTTCAAACCTTTTATTACATTATAAAAAACGTTGCGATTTTCTATAAATCATACAATTTCATGAATATGCATGTATTTTTAATAGAATCGTTCAATGTTCTAATACCTCTCGTTGTGTAAATTTTATCTCTTCAACAATACGAAAATGTTATTCGACTGTTAGGACATCAAATACACATCGCAGCCATTGATTATTATTTTATTAATACCACACGTAATAGGGTGATCTTTGGCTTACAATTGATTCTCAATAATCATACATAATGACTAAAGGATAAACACGATATTTGCAATGTAATAATTTCATCACAGGTTTGTATATTTCACGGATTTTAAGGCAAAATGGACTTAATCAATACATAGTCAAATTTTGATTAAACACGTTGAATACCATTGAATCTATCATATTATTGTAACTCGTTAGGATACTCTACTTAAAGGAAAAATTACACTCAATAAAACTTGTGTTTTTTTTTTTATCAGAGAAAGAGGAAAAGAATCACACCAAAGAGGTTTGATAGGAAAGTGCACATAGTAACTTTGCCAAATTTTGGTCGAAATGAAACGGAAACGCAAACTACCTACAGCGAACAAAGTGAGCATCCTAAACAGAGTAATCCCACAATAATCATTGAAAGTAATGTTCATGCTCAGCATGAGGAACAAAATAGTCCTCATGCACCGCATTCCCATGATCAACCAGACCTTAGCAACGCCGAGTCATCGGATGACAATGCTGATGAGACACCCCGTCGTAGTCCAATGTTCAGTAAAAGGAGAAAAACCCTTCGTGATCGGAATCGTCATCGTGCAACACATTCCCATGCGCAACAAGACCCAAGCAACGCCGAGTCATCGGACGACAATGTTAATGTGACACCTCGACGTAGTCCCGTGTTCGGAAAAAACAGAAAACACCTTGGTGATCGGAATAGTCCTCATGCACCGCATTCCAATGATCAACCAGACCTTAGCAACGCCAAGTCATCGGATGACAATGCTGATGAGACACCCCGTCGAAGTCCAATGTTCAGTAAAAGGAGAAAAACCCTTGGTGATCGGAATCGTCGTCGTGCAACACATTCCCATGCGCAACAAGACCCGAGCAACGCCGAGTCATCGGACGACAATGTTAATGTGACACCTCGACGTAGTCCCGTGTTCGGAAAAAACAGAAAACACCTTGGTGATCGGAATAGTCCTCGTGCACCGCATTCCAATGATCAACCAGACCTTAGCAACGCCGAGTCATCGGATGACAATGCTGATATGACACCTCGACGTAGTCCAATGTTTGGTAAAAGTAAAACAACCATTGGTGATCGGAATCGTCGTCGTGCAACACATTCCCATGATCAACCAGACCTTAGCAACGCCGAGTCATCGGATGACAATGCTGATGAGACACCCCGTCGTAGTCCAATGTTCGGTAAAAGGAGAAAACACCTTGGTGATCGGAATCGTCGTCGCGCAACATATTCCCATGATCAACCAGACCTTAGGAACGCCGAGTCATCAGAAGACAATGCTGATGAGACATCCCGTCGTAGTCCAATGTTCGGTAAAAGGAGAAAACACCTTGGTGATCGGAATCGTCGTCGTGCAACACATTCCCATGATCAACCAGACCTTAGCAACGCCGAGTCATCGGATGACAATGCTGATGAGACATCCCGTTGTAGTATAATGTTCGGTAAAAGGAGAAAACACCTTGGTGATCGGAATCGTCGTCGTGCAACACATTCCCATGATCAACCAGACCTTAGCAATGCCGAGTCATCGGATGACAATGCTGATGAGACACCCCGTCGTAGTCCAATGTTCGGTAAAAGTATAACAACCATTGGTGATCGGAATCGTCGTCGTGCAACACATTCCCATGATCAACCAGACCTTAGCAACGCCGAGTCATCGGATGATAATGCTAATGGGACACCCCGTCGTAGTCCAATATTCGGTAAAAGGAGAAAACACCTTGGTGATCGGAATCGTCGTCGTGCAACCCATTCCCATGATCAACCAGACCTTAGCAACGCCGAGTCATCGGATGACAATGCTGATGAGACACCCCGTCGTAGTCCAATGTTCAGTAAAAGGAGAAAACACCTTGGTGATCGGAATCGTCGTCGTGCAACACATTCCCATGATCAACCAGACCTTAGCAACGCCGAGTCATCGGATGACAATGCTGATGAGGCATCCCATTGTAGTATAATGTTCGGTAAAAGGAGAAAACACCTTGGTGATCGGAATCGTCGTCGTGCAACCCATTCCCATGATCAACCAGACCTTAGCAACGCCGAGTCATCGGATGACAATGCTGATGAGACACCCCGTCGTAGTCCAATGTTCAGTAAAAGGAGAAAACACCTTGGTGATCGGAATCGTCGTCGTGCAACACATTCCCATGATCAACCAGACCTTAGCAACGCCGAGTCATCGGATGACAATGCTGATGAGGCATCCCATTGTAGTATAATGTTCGGTAAAAGGAGAAAACACCTTGGTGATCGGAATCGTCGTCGTGCAACACATTCCCATGATCAACCAGACCTTAGCAACGCCGAGTCATCGGATGACAATGCTGATGAGACACCCCGTCGTAGTCCAATGTTCGGTAAAAGTATAACAACCATTGGTGATCGGAATCGTCGTCGTGCAACACATTCCCATGATCAACCAGACCTTAGCAACGCCGAGTCATCGGATGACAATGCTGATGAGACACCCCGTCGTAGTCCAATGTTCGGTAAAAGGAGAAAACACCTTGGTGATCGGAATCGTCGTCGTGCAACACATTCCCATGATCAACCAGACCTTAGCAACGCCGAGTCATCGGATGACAATGCTGATGAGACACCCCGTCGTAGTCCAATGTTCAGTAAAAGGAGAAAACACCTTGGTGATCGGAATCGTCGTCGTGCAACACATTCCCATGATCAACCAGACCTTAGCAACGCCGAGTCATCGGATGACAATGCTGATGAGACACCCCGTCGTAGTCCAATGTTCAGTAAAAGGAGAAAACACCTTGGTGATTGGAATCGTCGTCGTGCAACACATTCCCATGATCAACCAGACCCGAGCAACGCCGAGTCATCGGACGACAATGTTAATGTGACACCTCGACGTAGTCCCGTGTTCGGAAAAAACAGAAAACACCTTGGTGATCGGAATAGTCCTCATGCACCGCATTCTAATGATCAACCAGACCTTAGCAACGCCGAGTCATCGGATCACAATGCTGATATGAGTCCCCAACGTGTTCCCGTGTTCGAAAAAAGGAGAAAACCCCTTGGGGATCAAAATCATCGCTTTGCACCACCACATTCCCATGAGCAACAAGACCCGATCAACGCAGAGTCATCGGACGACAATGCTGATGAGAAACCCCGTTGTAGTCCAATGTTCGGTAAAAGGAGAAAACCCCTTGGTGATCGGAATCGTCTTCCATCATCACATTCCACTGAAGATACCGTCTCGAACAATACTGAGAACTTCGAAAACCTCAGCGACGTTAGAGGAAATGTTAAAACAGGAATAGTTATTGATAGAACGGAATGGGAAGTTATTGCGCCATTACCAACAAAGAGAAACCGACCTCGATGCCTAAAGAAAGGTTGGCATAAAGTAATTGGCAGTAAACTTGAAGAGATATACCAAGAGGGATGTGTCTTTTCATATATTTACAACAGAGTAAAATCAGAACACAGCAGAAAATACCAAGCGCCATTTTTCAGGGGAAAAGCACAATGCAGACGTTCAAAGTGTGAAAGAAACATTGATTTGATTATCCACGATGAACCCACAGAACCTTTTGATAATGTCTTAATGTATGCTACATTGAATGGTAAAGTCTGTCATGACAAACCTGAAAGGCGTCCATTAACTGGTGATGCAAGGACCTCCATGGCACGGAAAGCTCTTGACGTAGGGATTGACAACGTGTATTATGAGAACATTGAGGCCTCATCTAAGCATGAGTATGAACTTGGCGATATTAAATCTTGTCCATCAAAGACAGTCCTTAGAAAGGCTGTGAATGAGATTGTACAAGCAGAAATGCTTCACAAGGACATCATTCAAGAAACAATATCTTTGAGACAAAGTTACATTGATGATGACGCTGATCCAACATCCAGATATGCGGGCTATCTTCAGTATGTTGCAGTCGATCCTTTCACGGTAATAATGTTTTCCCATGCCCAAATTGAGGTTCTTGTGAAGATGGCTAGACCAGATATATATATCGATTCAACAGGATGTCTCATCAAATCATTCCCAGACCAGAAGAGGCCTTACCTCTATTCTGTTGTTATCAAACCAGAGGAAAACCTTCCACCTCTATCCATTGCTGACATGGTAACAACAGACCACTCGCAACCTTCCATTATACATTTTCTCACATTTTTCCAGAGGGCGGTTAAGGAAAAATCCAAATCATTTCAGCCAAGAAAGGTGGAAGTTGACTGGAGTTGGGCTTTGATAAACAGTATACTCATGGCCTTCAACTGCATGTCTGTAAAACGCTATCTTAAAGTTGCATGGGACATAGTTCATCATCGAATGCAGAATGAAGACCTATCTAGTTTAACTGTTGTACACATTTGCATTGCCCATATGACCAAGACGTTTTGTAAACACGCACGTCAAACCTCCAGAAAAGACAAGGAACTCTTTAGGTTTCTTATGAAGTCATTTGCTCTTCTCTCTAATGAAACATCCCTTGAAAGCGCGAAGGAAGATCTATTATCAATTTTCATGGTACTGCTATCTACAGAAGATACAGATGATGTCAAAAAAGCGAGAGAAGCCGTCAATGAGAGATATCAGAAATATCCAGACTGGGCGACCGATGAAAACTATGTATACGCTGAAGATGAAATAGAGCATAGTGTCAAACTGGATGATCAAGATGTCTCCATAACTGAATCATCGCCATGGACACAAATGGCTGAACAGACAAAAAGAGATCTCACAAGATGCATCAAAGAAAAAGAACCCTCGAATAGTTTCTACTGTCCAGAAATAGTAGATATTCTAGTTAAGAGATTCTTTCCCATTTATCCACTATGGAGCGGTCTCCTTCTTGGTTCACTTGGACGTTATGAGTGCGATTCAGAATCACTACCAATAGAAACAAATGAAACTCGCGATTCAAATGCAAATGTGGAAGCCTGGTTCAGGATTGTTAAGAAGGACATATTGAAAGGAAAGGAGCGTCTAAGACCGGCCAAATTTGCATCGAAACTCAAGCGGAGTATCAATGCTCGAATAAAGGAACTGAACCTACCTGAAATAAGGTGTGCCAAAAGGAAGAGAAGAACTATTGATGTTGCCGAGGAAAAATGGTCAAGAAAGAGAAAACGAGGCAAAAATAAGTATCAACCTCCCAAGAAACCAAAACAGACTGCAAGGAGTTCTGGGGACAGCCGACAACAACAAGATACAAGATCTGAAAATGAAAAACAAACAGTAGCGAAACATGAGAGCGTTCTTCAGAAATTTCCCCCGGTGCCTCGGTGGGGAGGTGTAACCAGCATCGGGCAACATCTTAGGAACACTTGCACCATTGACAATTTTCTGACCATCATGTATATCACTCATTTGGACAACTCGTCCCCTATTTACAGATTGCAACCGCCAAAATCCGATATTGAACACTCTACTTAATTCTCTACATCTAATGTCAACCGGAAACTTTGCAGACGCCAAGGCCACATGGCTAACCATGGTAAAGGAGCGATCCCTTCGTGAAAAAGTCATCAACCTATATGGCGAGGAAGATGAGATGTTCGCTGGCATTTTCAACAAAACAGTTCAAACAATGATCAAGGAGAAATGCAGCAGCCCCTCTTGCCCGCACCCGTACATCGAACGACAAAGGACAGGGATATTCCTAAGGTAACATGAAATAAAAAAAACTTTACGGGTTTATTCACTGTAGAGAATGGTATTTATGTCTTGTTGCCATTTCATTAAAAAAGGTCATTGGCGTTAATCATATACAATGAAATGGTATATTACATATTCAATAATGATAGTCATTCATCTAATTCATGTGATACTACATATTCAAAAATAATAGTCATTCACAGTTTCAAGATAAATGCTAAACATTATGTTCTATCCGAGGAAAAAGACGGTGACGTACAGTTACATAAAGTCTTTTGAGTCATTAAGGAATTGAAATTTGTCAATTGAAACAATAGTTTAGTCCTTAAATATTGCGTTGATTGATTTTAGAAGAAACAATTATTGCAAATAAATATAGAACCATTTATAGCAAGTGATATGTCCCTTTCGGTTTTTAACAGTTCGAATTGTCCCAGTACCATCGATCAGATGTTCCGAGAATGGATTGCTCCTAGTGATTCGAGTTGTGGATTGACGATGCTTTCTGATTCTGAGGTGGAGAATGTTTCCGGAGAGACTGGTGCAATGAGGTGAGAAAAGTTAGTGTGAAAAGGGATGTATTTAAAACGTGACTGGTGGAAAAGCCAGAGTTTGCGTTCCTATAACTAAAATAATTTGCTACTCTGTACTGATGAATGTTGACTTGACATCGGCACTATGAACAGAATAATTCTTAAAAAAAAATAAAATATGATAAAATATGATCAATTATGTTTTATCAATAAACATTTTTTTTCTGAAATGAAATGAATATATACATAAAAAACGGAAATCAGGGAGAGCTGGGAATAAAAATGTCCACTACAGAATGATCTTTACTGGTCCATCATCTGTCTCTTTTTCGGATATCTCCTCTAGGTTACAGGATATTCTACATCATTCTAGGTTTTTAGATCTATAGAAAAAGAGTACACGAATTCTTAATAGATTAAATATCTAATAATCTTGTATAGAAATATTCAAAAGTTATCGTATTAAACATTATCAGGTTGGGACATTGTTTGTGAATGAGACAACTGCGTAAACATGATGTACATATCATTTCCTTGTTTATATCGATAAAACGAGGAGAAGTATAGTGCTTTGTCTTAATCCGTCCGTCCAGCGAAATGAGGTAATTCCATTCTGGGGAATGTTTCAATACATGGTGGATCAATGATTTAATCATACGACGATCAAACGAAATTAAAAAAAGATATTGCAATTTAATATCACGTTTTTTTCCTATTGTTTCTTTATCTCCTTTGTTTATCGTTTGTTTGAACGTGGGGAAAGGATTTTTGTTTGACTTTTTTTTTTTGGATGATACGGCAAAACGTATCTCTATGCTTTTTAGCCTCAATTCCAAACGATTTATCATATGCCTTAAGATAATAGAGTGTAACATTAAAACTTCAAAAAAACTGGAAGTGCTTCGATTCCGCAGCAATATTTTATTTATGATATCTGATGAAGAACCTCAGAAGCTTGTTATTCATCTCTTCATCGCTTGACTAATTTCAAGAGGTTGCAAATGACCTGGCGACGTCCACGATTGTAGATTTTTTTCAGTATTCAGTTTTTATATATTAAAAAAGATATAAGATTAAGAGCTATTATTTTCTGCAGGTGCACAGGAAGAAGATCCATTTCTCGGGTATTTGGAGATGGACGGCCATATGTACTAGTTCTGCGAATTGCCGACTTGGTACGAATCGGATATCTGGAAAATGACATTGAAGACTTTACTGAGAAGTTACATTATCCTACTGGTGACGTATACACGCTTGTCGGTGTCACCATGCACCGACATGGCCACTTTAGTGCCTGCATTCGGTCAATTATCCAAGGCTGGATCTATTATGATGGACTTGTTGGGTCGTTAAAGAAGTTTTCCAAAGCCTGCATCAAAGGCTGCACCCCCGTAAATGCCATTTACGTTCGGGGGTTGAAATAAATAACTAAAGCTCCGTTCAAAAATCGCATTTTGTTATCATTTCAATCAATCCTTGTTAATACAGTGCAAATAGAACTAACCATCGTAACCGTAATTTTTTTCACATCAAAGATAAGGTATCTATGTATATTAATAATAGAAGCATGCAAACTATATATTTATGTAAAAATTGTACTTAAAATCTCCCAATGTCAAAATCAGTGCGTGTTATAAAGAGCTTATTTGATAAAATCATAAAAAAATGTCTTTTTATAACCTTTTTGCAGTGAAAGGGTTTTGTAATGAAAATATAAGTGATATTTTTACTAGTCCAGGAGTGATATTTTCACTCGTTTTTGACCAATCCGAATGCAGCATTGACATTGAAAATATCGTTTTGATTATTACGCCATTAGTTTGTGCAAAAATGTCGCCATATTACTTGAAAAAATATGACGTTATGCTCACAAAAATACTAAACATAATCGCTTAGGCAAATAACTTTGTAAAAGACAATGGCGGAATAACCTTTGGCCGAAACAGTAGTGATGGTCTTCTAAAAATGAAAGCCAGAAAACAAATGTAATAAATAGAATATTCCTTGTTTCTTGATGAATACCTCATGGAAGATATTTAGTTTTCACCTCACTCGATGAAATGTAATTTGTATGCAGCAAGAAACGGGGAGTATCCTCTATTTATCTTTGTCCGCTGGTATACCCTCATGTTAGTAATACGCAGGAAATTACGATAATGGAAAATGGAAATAGGAAGTACATTTAGTTAAGACATTTGTTATCAATATGGATCAATTCGTTACATAAAAAATGGAAAATATGTCACAGCTCTAGTTAAAGTTATATGTGCCGTATTTTTCATACTTACGAATCAAGAGAAGCTTTTAATATGTTATTCATCACCAAAAGCTACTAACATTTTGAAAATTACAGTACTTTCAATGCATTAGTTTTTATTTTACAAATACAAATACGAGCAGAAAATGATTATGTTTAAATCTATAGTGAGCAAAATGTTATGTTATTAGTAATTGTAAAATTATTTCTGCAGGAAAGTTTCCATCTAAACACACATAAGGCATAAAAACAACAATTTTACAGTACAAAATGTCTGTGTTTTAACTAACGTTTATAAGGCATCTGAAGCAATTTGAATGATTTTCATGGCTTAATTCACCAGACCTTATGGATTTCAATACATAAATGAAGAAAAACATGCCGAAATTTTCGCCCAGTTATGGCACATACAACTTTAAAGTAAATTATGTCTAATATAAAACAATAAGTGTAATGACTGAATCACATAAGTAATGGGCCCTTAATGAGTAATTAAAAGGTCAAATAGATCATTGTGATGCATAATAATGCATTTTGAACCATTTCTGATGGTAATTAGTAGCTAGAAATTGAATAAGTAATCAGGGAATCGAATAAGTAATCAGGGAATCGAATAAGTAATCAGGGAATCGAATAAGTAATGGGCCCTTAACGAGCAATTAAAAGGTCAACTAGATCATTGTGATGCATAATAATGCATTTTGAACCATTTCTGATGGTAATTAGTAGCTAGAAATTGAATAAGTAATCAGGGAATCGAATAAGTAATCAGGGAATCGAATAAGTAATGGGCCCTTAACGAGCAATTAAAAGGTCAACTAGATCATTGTGATGCATAATAATGCATTTTGAACCATTTCTGATGGTAATTAGTAGCTAGAAATGAATAAGTAATCAGGGAATCGAATAAGTAATCAGGGAATCGAATAAGTAATGGGCCCTTAACGAGCAATTAAAAGGTCAACTAGATTATTGTGATGCATAATAATGCATTTTGAACCATTTCTGATGGTAATTAGTAGCTAGAAATTGAATAAGTAATCAGGGAATCGAATAAGTAATCAGGGAATCGAATAAGTAATCAGGGAATCGAATAAGTAATGGGCCCTTAACGAGCAATTAAAAGGTCAACTAGATCATTGTGATGCATAATAATGCATTTTGAACCATTTCTGATGGTAATTAGTAGCTAGAAATCGAATAATAAGTAATCAGGGAATCGAATAAGTAATCAGGGAATCGAATAAGTAATGGGCCCTTAACGAGCAATTAAAAGGTCAACTAGATCATTGTGATGCATAATAATGCATTTTGAACCATTTCTGATGGTAATTAGTAGCTAGAAATTGAATAAGTAATCAGGGAATCGAATAAGTAATCAGGGAATCGAATAAGTAATCAGGGAATCGAATAAGTAATGGGCCCTTAACGAGCAATTAAAAGGTCAACTAGATCATTGTGATGCATAATAATGCATTTTGAACCATTTCTGATGGTAATTAGTAGCTAGAAATCGAATAAGTAATCAGGGAATCGAATAAGTAATCAGGGAATCGAATAAGTAATGGGCCCTTAACGAGCAATTAAAAGGTCAACTAGATCATTGTGATGCATAATAATGCATTTTGAACCATTTCTGATGGTAATTAGTAGCTAGAAATTGAATAAGTAATCAGGGAATCGAATAAGTAATCAGGGAATCGAATAAGTAAATGGGCCCTTAACGAGCAATTAAAAGGTCAACTAGATCATTGTGATGCATAATAATGCATTTTGAACCATTTCTGATGGTAATTAGTAGCTAGAAATTGAATAAGTAATCAGGGAATCGAATAAGTAAATCAGGGAATCGAATAAGTAATGGGCCCTTAACGAGCAATTAAAAGGTCAACTAGATCATTGTGATGCATAATAATGCATTTTGAACCATTTCTGATGGTAATTAGTAGCTAGAAATTGAATAATTGAATCGAATAAGTAATCAGGGAATCGAATAAGTAATCAGGGAATCGAATAAGTAATGGGCCCTTAACGAGCAATTAAAAGGTCAACTAGATCATTGTGATGCATAATAATGCATTTTGAACCATTTCTGATGGTAATTAGTAGCTAGAAATTGAATAAGTAATCAGGGAATCGAATAAGTAATCAGGGAATCGAATAAGTAATGGGCCCTTAACGAGCAATTAAAAGGTCAACTAGATCATTGTGATGCATAATAATGCATTTTGAACCATTTCTGATGGTAATTAGCTAGAAGAAAATGATGAATAAGAAATCTTGGAATGAAGTAATCAGGTAAAATCGAAATAAGGAATCAGGGAATCGAATAAGTAATCAGGGAATCGAATAAGTAATGGGCCCTTAACGAAGCAATTAAAAGGTCAACTAGATCATTGTGATGCATAATAATGCATTTTGAACCATTTCTGATGGTAATTAGTAGTGGAATAAGTAATCAGGGAATCGAATAAGTAATCAGGGAATCGAATAAGTAATCAGGGAATCGAATAAGTACATGGGGCCCTTAACGAGCAATTAAAAGGTCAACTAGATCCAATAGATCATTGTGATGCATAATAATGCATTATGAACCATTTCTGATGGTAATTAGTAGCTAGAAATTGAATAAGTAATCAGGGAATCGAATAAGTAATCAGGGAATCGAATAAGTAATCAGGAATCGAATAAGTAATGGGCCCTTAACGAGCAATTAAAAGGTCAACTAGATCATTGTGATGCATAATAAATGCATTTTTGAACCATTTCTGATGGTAATTAGTAGTAGAAATCGAATAAGTAATCAGGGAAATCGAAAAAAGTAATCAGGGAATCGAATAAGTAATCAGGGAATCGAATAAGTAATGGGCCCTTAACGAGCAATTAAAAGGTCAACTAGATCATTGTGATGCATAATAATGCATTTTGAACCATTTCTGATGGTAATTAGTAGCTAGAATCGAATAAAGTAATCAGGGAATCGAATAAGTAATCAGGGGGAATCGAATAAGTAATGGGCCCTAAACGAGCAATTAAAAGGTCAACTA
>NW_027187811.1:0-61861 GCF_041381155.1 Argopecten irradians
GACATAAAGTTACTGAAAAACCAAAAATGAGAGTGTGGTACACCTAAAAGGAGCAACACACTCAAAAATATTTACCAACCTATATTATTACACTGCAGTTGGCTCAGTTTTTGGAAAACTGCTCCAGCAAAGTGCTTGGTTTTTTACAGCCTTTTGTTAACAGAGGAATGACAGTTTCCAATGCAGTACTTATAAAGTTTACATCACGAAATTCATACACTGTGCAGTTTTAATATGGGGAAGTCACATACTTGTTGAGGCAAATAGTGTTCTATGGTTAAATGCTCTCCCAGTTAGTTTGTGCTTGTAAACATTAGCTGTTGTAGGTGTGCACAGTTTTCTTGCTGTAGTTAGGAAAATATCTGTAGCAGAAAAAATCCTGTGCGGCCCATGATGATCGATATTGTGACACCAAAACTCGATAAACATTCTGAGTTGTGTGTTCGACTGATAACTATGTGGCAAACTCTGTAACAGATATAAATAAACCTATTTGTGCGTATTGTGGACTTTTAACGCAAAGAATTCGAAGTGAAATTTAGTAGGTGTAAAACCCAAACGAACCATAGATTCGATTAATAGGAAATACCAGTTCCAATATTGAAGTGTGTAAGGTATATGATGCACATTTATATGGTCCAAATTTGAATCAATTGATACAGATTTTTTTTATATGACAATAAATTCGCTCAATGAAAGATGAAATTCAAAACTAGGTACTATGTATGTTTGTGCATGTTACATATTTTTGTAATATATGTCTCTACAATACTAATTTTACTTGATGATTTTACAAAACCAGTTAAAATTATTTAAATTTAAGGTAACCATTAATTTTGTGATTGGATTAGGTTAACAGGGTATGTTAGTAATTTTCCCACATCAAAAATAATTAGAGTAGAAGCCTATCTACTCAAATATATGATTGGTATATAAATTAATATCATCCTATAAATTTTGTGCAAACTAGTTAATGAAGAAAAATATTTGAAATCTTGCAGAAATGAGATGCAAGGTCCCAGAATGAATTATACAAGCTTGCAGACAAAGAATTTGCAAGTGTCCCCAGAAGAATTATACAAAGCTAGCCGAAAGACCTGTGAACTGCAAGGTCGCAGAAAAAGTTAAACAAGGCTAGCATAGAAAGACCTCCGCAATGCTTTCAGAACGACCTAGCAAGCTTGGAGAAAGACATGCATTCAAGCTTTTCAGAAAGTCTCGAAAGCACGCATAATGTCTTGCAACCTTGCGAGAAAGACTCGCAAGCTTGCGGACAATATACGAATTTTGATCAAAAACATACTTGCTAGTTTGCACAATCGTTCCTACTAGCTTTGCATATGGCAATACATTGCAAGTAAAAACAAGCTGTTGCAACAAGCGTGTTGCAAAGCTAGCTGCATGCAAGTATTTTTGTTTGGGACAGCAGCTGTTATAAACGGTCAAGAAGCCTTCTTTCAGGATAGGGGGGCTTAAGGAAGACAACATCAATAAAGACAACCAATTTCATCTCATAGAACCAGGACACTAAGATAAAGGGATTCCGTCCTAAAGTTAAGGCCATCAAAACAGATGTATCCCGACGACTTGGAACCAGTCGGTTTAAACAAGTTTTTTCATCATGGTCCAAGGTTGACTTCAGCGATCTCTATTGCGTGAAATCTGTTGCAATCCAAGCATTCATCCTACAAGTTCTCCAATCAGATCTACTGTTGACTCCAAACGATGCAGAGCTACTCATGTCTGTAAAAGAAAGTTACAATTACAGATGTAGCGCCAAAGGAGATCAGCTTTCTGCATGAAAAATCACAGTACTGAACGTACTGAAAACACAAAGGCTAGCTACCTGATCAAGTTGGGTTCTAATAGCAAGACCATTACCATTGTTATGAAAGGAGTAAATTGTGCCGATGACAATTTTTTCATGAATGTAAGGTAACTTTTTCCGAGACTAGGCACGAAATTATTGCATTCCTAAATAGAGACAAATTATTATAACATAATCGTATGCTATAAGTTATTGAGAAAGATAGAAAAAGCATATAATGTAATGTCTAAACAAAAATGAAAAGAAGAAATAAAATGTATAATTTTCTATACAAAAGATCAAAGCCCTCCAAATACCAATTATTATATTCAAAAGTGCAATCACTCCGTAAGTTCCAGACGAGAACAATCTGGAATTTTCGAACTCCGACCGAGATCTCACTAATGTTAGTCTCCTTAAAAGTGATTCATTAAAATCGGTGCATATTTACTCAATTCAAAGTGTTCCATTAATTTTTTATTGCAAAGGGAAGGGCAATAACTCTGTATGGTTAATGTCAAATTCACGCTTGATTTTCGAACTTGTCAAAGATCATCTCCAATGTTGGTCTATTACTTTAAGTTATCATGTTCACAAGATCCAAAAATAATTATTAGTGTCAAAGGGCAATAACTCCGTAACTTACAGTAGAATCAATTGTGATTTTCACAGTCCCTGTGAGATCTTACCAATAATAGTCTACACAAACAACGTATTCATTACACTTGGTACTTTACTTAAAGTAATAGGGTGTTCACAATGTTTCGCTGAATTTCATACTCGTCTTACAGGATTTCTACCGGTGTTGTTTTACTCACAAAGTTTCAATAAACTCTGTTCATACATCATTCAAGTTATCGTAAATAAACAAAGACCAGTAATAATTATATAGTTGCAAAGGGCAATAATTCCGTTAACTTACAGTCAAATCAAGCTGAATCTATTTCAAACTCGTATTATTCCATTAAGTTGGTTTCAAATTTACCCAAGTTAATGTGTTCACAAGAATGGACAAAAGACTATCATTACACATGTCATCAATGAACTATGGTCAGCGTAACCTAAAAAATGAATGCTTCACGCGAAATTACGGTAATTTAAGTGGATTTGAAGTGGTCTACCTATGGGGATATTAAGCATTTAAAATATTATGAATTATTTACCATTGTTTCTGCAAAGGGGATTTGGCAGTGGTCCATTTAAGGGGTTTATCCAGTGGTTGCGATAAGGGATTTGAATTGACCCCACTAAGGGGTTTTGCGAGTTGTCCAGCAAATGGGATTTTGAGCTGTCACACAAAGGGCATTTTATTTAAAAACGTCTACAATAAAGTAAATGAAGGACACCAGAGGATTTTGAAGTGGTCTCCTTAGGGGATTTGATGAGGGTCTCACTTAGGGGATTTAAAGCGTCTTAAAAATCAAATGGTGCTTAACAAGAGTTCTTTCCATTAAATTACATCATTTGGTTAACTGTCTGGCTTAAAAGACAATAAACTGACTGTTAACAGCTGTTGTATGAATATTTAAGCAAATCTGGAGTCCTAATGGGTTTGTGAAAGATGTTTTACTGGAATATGCTCTTATTTTCTGAAAAATAACAAAAGGAGACAACTAATTAATAGTTTATTGTATTTCATATACATTCTTATTTCTTTCTTTTTTTAAAATACATTCATAAATAAAATTTTTGAATGGTAGTACACATAATAAAAATTGGAATAAATAAATAACAAATTTAACAGGACAACCATGCCATTGTCAATCCTACATTAAAATCCCCTAAATGCTCAAATTAAAATATAGATTGTTAGTAAAATAACAGCACAGTTCATTACTTTAAGGTATCGATATAAAATTGACTACTTAAATTCTGTAATTGCATATTATAGAGTAATCTGGCTTAATCTGGCCCAAGCGCGGGTAGTTATTGAATTTTGAAAGTCATGTGTTTTGCAGGCAAAGAAAAATACACTTATAAGAGAAAAATCGTACCAGAAGATTTCCTCACGACAAAAATAATGACATCATAATGGATTACCTACCCGCAAGGGAGTGTAATTCATTAAACTGCAAAGATTGAATAGGTTTTATAATAAGGATACACAATAAAATTTTATAATTGATGAGGTTGGGACAAATCCATTAGTTTTTCATTTTCGGTCATATTGGTTTCTTTCCCTTCTTTGTTAACAATAACATTAGAAAAAAATTCACATGTTAGTTTTAAGTTTCTTTTTGTGAACTCCTGCAATATGTATCTCTATCATCGCAAGTCGTTCTGTGTCTGAATAACATCTAATAAAAAAGAAAACATTAATAGTCTTTTTGCATGTGTGATGAATTTCATATTGAATGATGTATTTTTTGTATACCGGCACGAAGATGTATTCATCACTAGTTATCCTATTTGTTTTTTTTAAATTGAAATTTCTCTTTAACATCCTAAATAATATTTTCATATACAAAGTACTGTAAATTCATACCACATTGATCTTAAAATGAATATCTCAAATTATGGTGCCCTCTCGCCATTCCTCTGGACAAAAGGGGTGTAGGGAGGCAGTAGGGGACTCAATTTATATAGCCATAAGAAGGCCCTTCTAGCTCTGCTTCCCAAGGAGGGGTTTTAAATCAATTTACAAAATGGAAGGCCTTATAGCTATAATTATACTGACCATTTTTTTATTGATTAAAAACATCGTCCATAACCGCTAAAGTAAAATTACCGCAGTATAAATTAAGGTATTTGATTTATAGACTACTCATTTGTACCCCGTCAGTCCTCCATTATTCAAAGCCGGCGATACAGATTTCATTTTCTTGTACATTTCTTTTCTTCAAAAACAAAAAAAACATACATTTGAGGTAAGACATCCTATTCATATCTGTTCTATCGAGTACGTAAAACCCTATATGAATAATTATGATCATTGTACTAGAAGATTACCTGGTACCAAAAAATAAATAAGGAGAATATGTCATAAATGAGCGGAAGGGCAGCAAGGAGTGTCGCGGGGAGAAGTAGCAAGGTAGAAATGGCTAGCGAGTAGGAGAGGTTTTAAATGAGATTTTTTCAGAGGCGGTAGGGCGAGGAGCTCGGTTGCACTTTTTATGAGGGGCGCAGGGGGTCACATGAAGACCATTGGGTGACAAATCTCAAAGTGTGCTCAATTGCTTATTTTTGCGATGTCTTGATACATGATAGATAATTTTTTTAAAGAAACTAGACTAAAAATACTACACTAGGACTCTATTTTACAGAGCATCATATGTTATGCGTACTAAACAGTCATTACTTATTGTAATTTTTTCACATAGGATCAATTTGAGAATCACTACAATCAAACCTGTTTGAATAACTTCATAATAGAGGCCATGTAGCTCTGTAATAATCATGGACTGATCAGCCAAATTTTAGAATGAATGTAATCTGCATGATGACATAAATTTGTAGTTTATAATAATTAAGTAAATATAAAACATAATCAAATGGAAATATCTCACCTCAGATTTGGCATGGTAAACTTAATCAAATTGAATACATGATAATACAAATATTACAAAATTAAAAATGAAAAATTAATTTGATATTATTTAATATAGTCTACTTCAGTAGGCAGCCCCTATTGTTTTTTATCCTCTACATTTTTCCAGGTTTTAAATGTTACTTTGCTTGTTAAAAATTAAAAAAAATATGCTATAATGTCCTTAAGATACATTTTTAAATAACAAATACTAAACTTTATATTATAGATTTTATTTAAAGTCACATTATTTCTTTTGAAACAATCACTAAAATCACAAATATCTAAGCTAAAATCAATAATTACAAATTAATCAGCCATGGCAAATTAACTCCATCTCTCAAAATATTACTGTGAAGTTTGGACGTATATGTATGTCCATACATACTCGGTCGAAATCATCGATGTATTGAAGAAACTATTCTGCTGTCCTCACGAAGTCCCTATGTTCTCCAGTGTATAAAAATATTTAGCAATTGTCAACATCGGTTGTAAGCCAAGCAGTCTGTGTCCGTATTTTTGCTTACATTCAGCAATCATACATTACGTAAACAAACACCCATGCCAGTGTTGCCCCCGCACTGAATAATCACGTGACTAACACCTATGTGGTCACAAAAGAATGCCGTAGACACACTCTCTAATAGGCCGGGATCTAGGGGGGGTCTACGTGCACCCCCCCCACAACTTAACGAACCAATGTTTTTCTGAAGCCTTATGACCCACTGATAACGAAATCGAGAGGTAACATTGTATAAACTGGGATGAACTTCCGGTTATGACGTCATCAAGATGGCCGCCATATCGAATTTCACTAAAGATTGAAAAATAGTCATAACATTGACATTTTTCAACCCGAAGAAGACAAATGAGGCATCAAAATGACCACAATTTAGAACAACAATTACATTTTCAGGACCATATAATAATCCAATATATGTAGTTATTTCTACGCAGGAAATGAAAAAATTGGATTTTTAAGCTCAAAAATGGTAATTTTTTTAGCTAAATTTTTTCATATTTGGCTTGACGCAGCAAAAATGTTTGCCAACAGCAAACTATTATTTCTAATCAGTTATTTGACCTCTTATCAATCAGTTTAAAAACAACATCAACAAAAAAACATTGTTAACATTGTATAAGCTCCTAGTTATGACGTCATCAAGATGGCCGCCATCTCGAATTTCACTAACAATTGTTAAAAATAGTCATAACATTAACATTTTTCAACCGAAGTAGACAATTGAGGTATCAAAATTGATCATAATATAACAACAAAATTCATATCGGAACCATTATAACCCAATATATGTAATGATTTCTACGCAGGAAATGAAAAAAAATAGGATTTTTAAGCTCAAAAATGATAATGATAATTTTATAGCAATTTTTTCATATTTGGCTTTACGCAGCTATAATTGTTTCCCAACAAGAAAGTTATTATTCGAAATCAGCTATTTTGACCTCTTATCAATTAGCAAAAACAACAACAACAAAAATGTATAGAAATTCAAAAGAGAATTATTTTTATACCATCATTTGGTTTACAAAACATCACCGGGTGCGTTTACAGGGTATATGAATTGCTGTTTTTTCCAAACCGCTGACACTACAGTTTCCGGATGTCTTAGAACTTCCCGAAGATAACATTGGCAATTGAATTCATATCTTAACAGATTTTGAATTTTAAGTTGGCATAATATCTAAGTGGGACTTATTTCCTAACAAAATCCATTTTCATGTTCGAAAGTTTGTAGACTAGTAGCGTCTCAAGATGAATTTTTACTGCACAACGCCAACTAATAGGTGTATCAAATTAAAACTGAAGAAAGCATTTGTTTCTGTTAATACCACGACACGTTCCGAAATTTGTTTCTTTTTAGAAATAGCGCATCCACTGTTAACTTTATTTTTTCTGTGTATAACGTAAGGAAATGTTCAGATGGTTTACTGCAGTATCACATATTTCTTTCAATAGTTCTTAATGATAAGTATTATCTTTGTGCGTGCTTTCTCGCCATAGTGTCGATGAGCTGATGAGCTGATGTGATATTACATTACCGGTTTACCATCGTGGTTCTAAACTTGTCAACCGTCCATGGCCAGAGGTAAAATCAAGAACATCGGGTTCGCGGATGTGGGAGCTCATCTTGTTTTCAACCTAGTGATTCACATATCGTATATGATGGTCCAGACCTCTCCGGTAGGATGGAAAAGACACCAGAGCCACATTCTGCGAAGGGTTGAGTTGCATCTCCTTAATTCGTATGAAGCACAATTCCTCATTCTTGTGAACCCTCAGTGACCATAGATGACACAGGTGAATTATTTGAGGTCATAAATGAGGTCTACAGTGAAGTTCCTCTCTTTGCCAAGTCTGGAGAGCACTGTATAAAAACTTTTTCTGGAGAGTCCTTCAATGGTTGTATCCACGCATACACCAGATGCGACACAACACAGTACCTTCAAGGGACATGGGAAAGTGTCTGACCAATGAAAAACATTTAACATTTATGACCTCATTAAAGACCTCAAGGATATCACCTGTGCCACGTATAGTCGCACGAGTGTCCACAGGTTGATGAATGGTGCTTGAATTCATTCAACCATTCGAAGAATCTGGATCTGGTGTTAATTTCCTGAGAAGTCTGAAACAGCATATACGATATGTTAGAATCTGAAGGAGATCCCACATCCCTGAACCTGTTGTTCCTGATATAAAACTCTGGCTATGGATGGGCCATGAAAGATGTCAGGCTAGAAACACCACTGATAATGTAGTGTCACATCATCTCATCGACATCGAAGATGACGCTCTAGCTTTCGACGAATTGGATACTGATATCTCGATTACTCTGATTTGGACTGCATGTACCAGCTACCAGACATGGCGAGTCACGTCAGAGGATAGTGCAGTGAGGTGGGAAAGCACGCACAATGATAATGGTTATAATTGAGAACCAGCAAAAGAAATATGTGACATTGTGGTACCTATCTGACATTTTTTGCTAATAATATGCATAGGAAATAAACGAAACTGTGATTTGTCTCTACCCGAGGCTAGATATTCTGTCAACTTTACATTCATGTTTCCTACTTTATAAATCGCCAATAGTCAAAACTTATTTAAGGAACTTATAACACACCAGGAAACTAGTGTCAGCGGTTTGGAGTTAGAAAAATAGCATATACCCAGTATACGCACCCAGTGATGTTTTGTAAACTTAATGATGGTTATAACAATAATTCTGTTTTGTATCTCTATATATTTTTTATTGTTTTACTGAGTGATTAGAGGTCAAATAACTGTTTACGAATAATAGTTTGCTGTTGGTAAACATTTTTGCTGCGTCAAAGCCAAATATGAAAAATTTGCTAAAAATTATCATTTTTGAACTTAAAATCCGATCTTTTCATTTCCTACCTAGAAAATCACTACATATATTGAATTATGTGGTCCCGATATGAATTTGATGTTCTATTATGATCATTTTGATACCTCATTTGTCTACTTCGGTTGAAAAATGTTAATGTTATGACTATTTTTTCAATCTTTAGTGAAATTTGAGATGGCGGCCATCTTGATGACGTCATAACTGGAGCTTATACAATGTTAACATTGTTTTTCTTGTTGGTGTTGTTTTAACTGATTGATAAGAGGTCAAATGACTGATTAGAAATCATAGTTTGCTGTTGGCAAACATTTTTTGCTGCGTCAAGCCAAATATGAAAAATTTGCTAAAAAATTACCATTTTTGAGCTTAAAATCCGATTTTTTCATTTCCTGCGTAGACATAACTACATATATTGGATTATATGTTCCTGATATGTATTTGATGTTCTATTGTGGTCATTTTGATGCCTCATTTTGTCTTCTTCGGTTGAAAAATGTCAATGTTATGACTATTTTTCAATCTTTAGTGAAATTCGATATGGCGGCCATCTTGATGACGTCATAACCGGAAGTTCATCCCAGTTTATACAATGTTACCTCTCGATTTCGTTATCAGTGGGTCATAAGGCTTCAGAAAAACATTGGTTCGTTAAGTTGTGGGGGGGGGTGCACGTGACCCCCCCTAGATCCCGCCTATAAACAAAGAACTGTCGCTTCCGACAATTTTTGTTGTTAATACTCTATTTAGTAAACAGTTAACAGGCATTATGTTGTTTTATTTGGATAATGCTTCACGTAATATAAATAATATTAGATCGACATCACATCAAGGATTTACAAGTACGTCCTTGATCACATGTACGACAACTTTGTCTATTTGTATCAAGAACATTTTTCCGACATGTCGTGAAAACCGTAACGATCGAGATTCTAAAAAGATTACACAGAGAACTTCCACTTCATTTGGCATATGTCTGATGAGGATTGTCATTATATCATTGCTTAAATAATATCGGTACAACATAGGCCTACTGTAGGGTATTTATTGTGGTAGGCCCTACGAGTATGTACTGAGTATGGAATAGTGCGTCAGATCCAAGCTATCAACCGATTTCACTTCATAAGTTTCCTAGTTTTACACACGTGTTACAAAGACCTCGCTCATGGCCGTTCATGATTGTTTTATTAATATCAATTGCTTTATATATAATTGCTGAACATTCTTTCATATTTACACGTAATAATATCGGCAAAATCCTGTCATTAGTCAACCGGAGCTACCGAGGGGAGATTAATCAATTATGTGTAATGCCCGATGTCGTTCAGGTTGGTCTGTAGTGTGACCTTCTTTCAACCGGAAGTTGCGCAGATACGTACACATATGCAAATGACGGGTGGAAATAAGGTCATCGGTCATCATAATTTATGCAAATTGTCTTGACCATTTTACGTAAATAGCGACTTTATCGTACTTTTTTTGAGTCCTTGGTATCTTATTCCCAAATTATATCATCATTATAGATATTTGTTAATTCAAAGATGTGTTATGGAAGGTAGATATGAATAAGAGGAAGATAAAGAAAAAATCGCATTTAAATGAGAGGTCAACCGCATTTAAATGAGTACAAATGTAGGTCAGCCATACGTGCTTGTATAAACACAAGGCATATACATGCCTTTGTGTTAAAAACTAATTCCTAAGAATAGCAGCATTCTAGATCTGTCACCAACCTTGGACAAAAATGGATTGTTTGAGAATAGGTGGTCGACTAGGAAGCTCATCTTTACACCCTTCAGAGAAGAATCTGGTGATAATCCCAGGAAAACACCATATCGCTACCTTATTGGTGCAACATTACCATAACCTGGTGAAACGATCCATACGGTCTGCAGGCTATTGGATTACTGGTGGTAAAAGGCTCATAAACAGTATTATACATAAGTGTGTATTTTGCAAAAGGCTAAGAGGTAAAATGGAAACACCAAAAAATGGCTGAACAACCTGTTGATAGGACAACACCATGCCCTCCATTTACTTATGTAGGTGTGGACACATTTGGGCCATGGCTTGTGGTTACGCGTCGTACGAGAGGAGGCCAAGCAAACTCGAAGTGCTGGGCAATCATGTTTTCATGTCTTGTGACCAGAGGAATACACATAGAGGTTGTTGAAGAAACTTAGTTCATCATCATTTATAAATGCACTGCGACGGTTTATCCGACTCCGAGGGCCCATACAAGAATTTCGGTCGGATCTTGGAACGAATTTTGTCGGAGCAACGGATAACCTTAACATTACAGCCATCAACGTTAAAGATGAAAGTGTCAACAAATTCCTCCTTCAAAAACCAAACAGTATGGAAGTTCAACCCACCACATGCATCTAACATGAGTCTTGTGCACATTCATGGCTGAAGTTTGCGCCATCGTAAATGCTAGACCTCTTGCATCCGTCTCAAGTGACCTTGAGTCTCCAATGATTCTCTCACCTTCAGCTCTCATCACTCAAAAGTTAAACGCTGATGTAGAACCATTTGAGAATCTCTCGCTCAAAGATATGTACAAATCGCAATGGCGCCATGTTCAAGTCTTGGCTTGTTTGTTTGATTAATTAACGTCCTATTAACATCTATGGTCATGTAAGGACGGCCTCCCATGTATGCGGTGTGTTGTGTGTATGTTGTGCGAGGTGCGTGTTTCGGGAGACTGCGGTATATTCATGTAGTGTCTTCTTGTATAGTGGAACTATTGCCCTTTTTATAGTGCTATATCACTGACGCATGCCGCCAAAGACACCAAGCAACACACCCCACCCGGTCACATTATACTGACAACGGGCGAACCAGTCGTCCCACTCCCTGTATGCTGAACGCTAAGCAGGAGCAGAAACTACCACTTTTATAGACTTTGGTGTGTCTCGGCCAGGGGACAGAACTCAGAGCCTTCCTCACAGGGGGGTGAACGCTCAACTCAAGGCCGAAAATGAGGCGGTGCCAAGGGAGGCATTAGGAAGGATAAAGTCAGTTAGAAAGAATAGAAAAGATAAGATCCTAAATTTAGTCGCCTTTTACGATCATGCAATAGGGGCAGCAGGTACAATTCTAACGCCCTACCTGCAGGACAGTCAAGTCTTGGCAGAACAGTTCTGGAAGAAATGGAACAGTCAGTACATTCAGAATCTGCAAACCCGTCCAAAGTGGCAACAGGAACGGCCCTACATGAAACCAGGCGATGTAGTTCTAATGAAGGATTCTGAGGCCCCTAGGAATTGTTGGCCTATGGCAGTCATCAACGAGGTGTACCCAAGCTCAGACGACCTTGTGCGCGAAAGGTTTCCATTCGTGTTATCAGGGACGATAAAACGGTTTTCTATACAAGACCAATTACACAGTTGGTCTATCTGTTTTCCAGTGACTAAACTTTGACTTTAATGTGTTCATAATATTGATAGAGACATGTTTTGAACATTTGCCATTGAGAGTATTGAAATGAACATTATATAAACTTGTGTTTTATTTAGTTAGAAAGTTGTACTTTCTTGCCATGAAGTAATCATTTTATTTTAGGTAAATGAGTATGTATGCTTAAATATATAGGTGATGTTCGGACAAAATCAGACGGGGAATGTCGTTGTTACTGGATTCTGTCTTCACTCCTGATTAGTACTACGAGATCCCGTGAGATGCGTGCGCATCGTTAGCAGACATAGCGTGCTTTGTTAGCAGAGTGGTCAGAAGGACACTGTGACCTCTGACTTTATTCTTTTATAATTAGCAGTAATTAGACATTTTTTATACCCAAGAGTCGCTCGAGGGTGTAGTTTATTATCATTGTACTGCTTTGATCATAAGCTTATTGATCATTCACTGGCCGACTCGGCAAAATTCGCAGTGAAATATTCGAGGGACTCCCTCGCACTGCTGTCCTTGGCGGGAGCGCATGGCCGCCATCTTGAATCGGCAGAAAATCGTCAGAGAATTCGATTTTGTAGGGGAAATTCTTAACAATATGGAGCCCCGTTACGCCGAAAAAAACAAATAAGAAGACGGAAAAGTCTTCAAAGAAATCTAATGGACAGTCTAACGGCAGTAGTAAGACCGTTTTAGCTAGTAATGCTGAAAAATCTGCTCCCGTAACTGATGTTGAACGGGAGTCGCCCAAGGCCCCAGAAACAAACAAACCGTCTCAAAATCGGACAGTGCCAATGGAAGTTGACCAACAACTACCCGGGCCCTCAGGTACACAAACATGCTCCCCTGTTGGAAATAATTTCCAGGAATCGTTGGCATCGGTATTAGCAAACATGCAGAATATGATGGCTACACAAATGCAAATGTTTGAAGAAATGAGGTCGTCTGACCAGAGATCGTTTATATCAGACGGTATGTACAGCGAACACGATTCTGTTGATGTGTGTGGGCAGATTGATGCTTTACTCGGCGATTCCGACTCGGAAAATGACGACAAAACTGAGAACGACGAAACTACAGTTGAATGTACTACCAATAGATCTACTGTGCAAATCGCATCTAACGTTAGCCAGGGACCTGTTGATGATCATGACGAACTTCCTCAGTGTATGAGGGAAATAGCTCAAGACTTGTCAAATTCTGATGCGACAGGGCCAGATTTGAATAATGAGAAGCTCACAAAACTGTTGAGCGACATGCTGTCAAAACGCATGCCCGACGAAAAACTGAAGACGAAAATGGACGAATATCTCCGTCCCGCAAATGTTGATATGTTACAGGCTCCTAAAATGAACCCAGAAATAGGAGAAAAATCAGCCACAACACAAAGAGTCGAGATTTGCGTTTTCAAAGAGCGCAGGACAAGATGTTGAAAGGGTTAGTTCCCTTAGCTAAAACTCTCCAGAAAATAACGTCGGATCGGAAAGAGATCACGGACGACAAAACGAAAGCGATACTGGATGAGATCATGAAAGCTACTCTCGACAGTTTCATGCTGATAAGTACAGCTTCTCAGGACATAAGTCAACGAAGACGTGAGCTTATTAAGCCTGATTTGAACAACCAATTTTCATCATTGTGTTCCACGAACAATCCTGTAACAACACAACTGTTCGGTGACGATCTCCACAGGTCAATGAAAGAGATCAGTGAAACAAATCGGGTCGCGTCTCAAGTTTCCTATGGAAACTATCAGTACGGGAAAATGAAGGGACAGACCAAAATACTCAAACAGAGGAAAATTTGGTGGACATCGCGGCCGTTTCCAGCCATATGATGGCAGAAACCCCAGAAATTTCCAGGCTTTCCAATACCAGGGAAAAGGCCCACAGTATGGAAATCAACAACACAAGCCAAAAAACTACAAAAGGGGACAGCAACAAGAGAGAAAGTAACACAGTCTCTGTCCCCAGTTAATGAGGTAAGTGATGTAAAACATTTACCGGAAAAGAATTGTAAACAATCTCAAATTGGGGTACAAACTCAAAGAAATCAAACAGATTGGGAAAAGTTTCTAAGTACTATACAAAATGAACTGCCAAAATGTGTTAGCTCATTCCAGGCAGGTTGTATAGGTGATCATTTGTCATCATGGAGAAAATTGACCTCAGATTTTTTACTATTAAGTAATGTAAAAGGTGTCAAGATTGAATTTAAAGAGACTGACACAGATAACCCTAGTGTGCCTATAAAAATAACATTATATTGCCAGAATATGTGTTTAAAAACTTCTGAAAAAGTAATGATTCAAACCGAGATTAAGAATCTCATCCAAAAGGGAGTCATAGAAGAAGTAGATCATGTTGAAGGGGAATATATCTCTAACATATTCATGAGACCTAAGAAGGATGGTACTTGTCGACTTATTCTGAATTTAAAACAGTTAAATGAGTCAATTGTGTACCGACATTTTAAAATGGACACATTAACCAATGCTCTAAATTTAACAACACCAAATTGTTATATGGCATCAATTGATTGGAAGGATGCTTATTACTCGGTGCCAATTCACAAAGAGTATCAAAATATTTGAGATTCACATTCGAAGGTAAACTTTATCAATACACAGCTTTACCTAATGGGTTGTCATCAGCACCAAGAATATTCACTAAAATTACAAAGCCATTTTTTTTCGGAATTGAGGAAAATGGGTCACATGAATACGTCATATATTGACGATTCTTTGTTATTAGGTAATTCTCTTGATGAATGTCGGCAGAATGTGAAAGACACTGTTCAACTTTCAGAACAAGTTGGTTTCATAGTGCATCCTACTAAATCAGTGTTTGAACCAACACATATCATTGAATATCTAGGGTTTATATTGAACTCGATAACCATGACTGTAACTTTACCAAGCAGAAAATCAGAAAACATTCAAAGTGTTTGTAATCAGTTGTTGGTTTGTAGAACACCGACTATTCAGGAAATTGCGCAATGTATTGGTTTACTAGTATCAAGTTTTCCTGCAGTTCAGTATGGCCCGTTACATTATAGATATCTTGAAGAAAACAAAATAACGGCACTGAAGCAGAGCAAAGGGAACTTCAATGCAAGGACACAGTTATCTGCTCAAAGTAAAATAGATTTACAATGGTGGATTAACAATATTATGTCTGCCAAAAATGTCATATCACATGGCCCACCCTCTGTCACTCTAACTTCTGATGCATCCAAAACAGGATGGGGGGGAGTGTTATATATGACTAACAGTCACATGCAGAAAACAGGTGGTAATTGGTCAAAAACTGAATCACTTGATCATATCAACTACCTTGAACTTAGAGCAGCATGGTTTGTTTTACTGACACTATGTAAAAATCTTAAAAGTGTCCACATTAGAATGAACTTAGATAACACCACAGCTATAGCTTACATTAATCACATGGGTGGGAAAAACTCCCAGTGTAACTTGTTAGCTAGGGAAATCTGGTATTGGTGTAGTGAGAGAGATATATGGCTGTCAGCTGCTCATATCCCAGGTAGTCAAAACATTGAGGCAGACACAGAGAGTAGGCTTGACCATGACAATACTGAGTGGAAAATAGATCCAAATATATTCACAATGATTGTAAATATTTGGGGAATGCCTGATTTAGACATATTTGCATCTAGACTTAACTGCCAAATAGAAAGATATGTTTCTTGGAAGCCTGATCCATATGCTGAGGCAGTTGATGCGTTTTCTATGATATGGAACAAGTTTGTGTATATTTTCCCACCATTTTCATTAATTGGGAAAATACTTAAAAAAAGTAAGAGAAGATGAGGCTGAGGTAATAATGATACTTCCTTTTTGGTCTACACAAACATGGTTTCCATTTTTGCTAAGATTACTCATTGATTGTGTGTTTTTATTACCTAGGAAGAAGAACATTTTGTCACACCCCAGCAGAGCAGTAGAAACTCTTCCGAAGATGCAGTTAATGGCTTGTCGCCTTTCCGGCAAACAATCACAAACCTTGGAATTTCAAAAGAAGCTGAGGAAATATTGTTGTCGTCATGGAGATCAGGGACACAAAAACAGTATGACACTTACTCCAGGAAGTGGTTTTCATATGCAGCTTCAAGGGAAATTAATCCATTTTCACCATCTGTGACAAACGTTATTGAATTCCTAACTGAACTGTTTAATTCTGGATTAGGATATAGTGCCATTAACACTGCCAGATCATCTTTATCAACATTTATTGTTATAAATGGACAGTCTTGTGGAACTTTGCCCTTAGTGAGACGATTTTTAAAAGGCGTGTTTCAAAAACGACCAGCTTTACCAAGAAATACTTCAATATGGGACCCGCAAATAGTTCTTGACTATTTAAATACAGTTGAATGTGTTTCATTAAAAATGTTGACATTGAAAGTGGTAACTTTGCTGGCATTAGTGACAGGACAGCGTGCCCAATCACTTCATGTGATGGACACTAAGAACATCTACTTCCGACAAAATAGCGTGTATATCGTTTTTGGTGAAGTGTTTAAAGCAATCAAGACCAAATTTCCATCAAAGTGGACTGTCGTTTGAGGCCTTCAAGGAAAATCCCTCTCTCTGTATTGTCACACAATTGCAGGAATACCTGAAATGTACAGCAGAAATTAGAGGAGAACATACTAAGCTGTTTCTAGCTACCAAAAACCACATTTGCCCATTTGCAAAAGCACCATTTCCAGATGGATAAAAACTGTACTTGAACAAGCTAGAATCGACATGAACATGTTTACACCACACAGCACAAGAGCTGCGTCTATGTCGGCTGCTTATCGGGCCAATGTTCCAATCGCAACAATAATGAAAACTGCAGGTTGGAGCAACGTATCGACTTTCTCAAAATTTTATCAGAAAGCATTACTGGAGTAGATTTGGAAGTTTCATCCAGTTCATGGACATATATATATATCTTCTTGGTGATTTCGCGCGTGTTTACTTTGACTTACACTGTATGTGTATTTTTTTGTTTATCGTGACTTTTTAAAGTGAATATATGTGTGTATACCATATGAAGTTTTAATGTTTATGAACTTTGATTGTTTGTAATATAACTTTTGTTTGAATACATAGTATGAGTTATCTATTTATTATGGTATTTGTATTTTTTGTTCGTGAACACTGTCTTTGAACATCTCACGGGATCTCGTAGTACTAATCAGGAGTGAAGACAGAATTTGAAAATTAAATGAGACTTACCTGTAAGTTGAAATTTGATTGGAATTCTGTCTTCACTCCTGATGGTACGTAGAGATCACGTGCCCACCCTTTTTAGGGGATTGATGTACAATGTATTATTTTTTTTTTGGTTATGGGGTTTCCCTCCCTGTTCTACATGGGCTTAATATGCATTCAAGTTTCTATTAGTCTAAATTTGATTACATTTCTTGTATTTATGCCAAGTGTTCACTCACTGGTTAAAGTATGACTGCTAACGATGCGCACGCATCTCACGTGATCTCTACGTACCATCAGGAGTGAAGACAGAATTCCAATCAAATTTCAACTTACAGGTAAGTCTCATTTAATTTTCAAATTTATGTAGATTTGATTTATGTACTTTAGTACGAGTTACCTCTCTTTGTACATATCTTAGTTTAGTACTGTCACTTTCGATTCTGGGAATTACCCATAATACCTTTCGTTTTCCTGTAAAGATGGCACCGCCAGACAACGTGTTTTTCAAAACAAAATCAAAATTAAGGAAAGGTCCCCCTACAGAGTAAGTTCTTTGCCCGCCCCTTATTGTATATATTTAGAAAATTGATTAATGATGTTATTTGCATATGTGTATGAATCTGGTTATAAGAACTTTACAGATATTTGATAAATACGCCAATCCAGCGTATGTGCTATTTTTAGAACTGTTATATGGATGACCCGAAAGAGTAATTAGAGTTTATTCTATGATATATGACAACTCGTATTTAGTGAATATACATAAATTTAGTATCTTCCAATACCCATAAGAATTCCCAGGCAGCATTAAGTGGATTTATCATTTTTAAATGGGTCCATATCAGAATGATGTAACAGTATTATTGTTACACTATGTAGTGCTAGAATATTGATGTCAAAACATATCTATGTTGTTTTAACAATAGCAGTTTAGTTTTATTTAATGATTTGTGATTATGTATTACAATATGAACAGAATTTATGTAACAATATGAGATTACATTAGGCAATGATAGGTTATTTAACATAGAAAGGCAATCAAAGGCAAGTGTTGGCAAATTTATACATTGGCAATTTGGCAATTTCTTATAATTAAGATTTTGTTATTGTATACAATTTTATGGAAGTCTTACTGACAATAAGTTTGTTGTATTTGTAGATTTTCACCTTCTTCTGGGAAGTCTGTGAAGTTTATATGGAACCCAAGGATTTTGGAAAATAAAAATGATGTAAACATCACATTGAGATCTCTCATTTTGACAGACCCATGTAAGATTCTATTAATTACTACGTTGGATAACAGGATCTGACAACATCCAATTAGGGATAACCCCTAATGGTTTCGCAGGCATTTGATTAGCCATTTCTAAAGGCCATCTGGACATCCATTTGATTGGCCATATCCAAAGGTCACCTGGACATGACCTTTGGAAATGGCCAATCAAATTGATGCCTGCGAAGCCTTGAAGGTAAATAACCCAATCTGATTAAAATACATATCCTTATTATCACTACGTTTGATAAGAGGATCTGAGAAAATCCCATTAGGGGTCATGTCCAGGTGACCTTTGAAAATAGCCAATCAAATTGCTACTTGCAAAATTTTGACAGTGAATTTCAGGGGACAAAATAGTTTGAAAAACTGTCAGAATGATTTTGGTTTACGTAGTGCCAAAGAGCACAACAAAGCTAATCGCCAGTAAATTTATAGCGCTTTAATTGTATTCCGGATATAGTTTACCGGTGCCGTATCCGTTTGTAACGTTTTACGTCACCCTATCTTTTTCCGCCTGTTTTCTCTAGTAAACATCGTGTGTGTAACTGTGGCTTTCTTTGTTACTTACTGGCGTGGTGGCAGCAGATTTCGGACTACACGCCTAATAGAAGAGTTTATAAGTATCAATGGTATAATTATTGACAATTAGGCCACATCGTAGTGACATTTCTACGGGTAATTACACAACGGAGTCGTTTTTTTGTTATTTTTTCACCGTGAATAGAGCACTGCAGTAAAAATGAACACTCACCGTGCACCGAAACAGTGGTGCCTCAGCAAAACTGAGACGGTCAACTCGTTTGAGAACTGGCGGTAGAACATTTTATATACTTTGTCATTAGATGCAAACTTTGCTCCATTCCTGAGTGATGGTGTGAGATGGTAAAAAAGTCTAGGGCAGCACCTCATAGGGGGTTCACCAATGATGCCCATTCGATACCAGAAAACCAACGTCGAACGCGCGAGCAAAAAGTTGCTCATCCGGAGCTTATGCTCGGCCAAATAGCAAATTATTGCACTGTGATATCGCGAAACACACTCATTAAAAACTCCACGTCTATGGACTTTATTTGGCAGCAAATAAGATTACATTTTGGCTTTCAATCAACCGGGGCCCATCTCATAGACTTTTGTGATATCAAGTTGGAACCAAACGAGCGACCGGAAGATCTGTATCAACGCCTTATGGCATTCTCTGAGGACAATCTCCTTCGTAGAGATCTTGGCATTTTACATCACGGCGAGCAGTTACAAGAGGACGAGGAAATGACTCCGTCATTAGAAAACTTTATCGTTCTCACATGGTTGCGCCTCATACATCCTGATCTGCCAAAATTGGTATAAAGCAGCGTTACGGCACGGAATTACGTACACGTACATTAGCATCCATAAAACCTGAGATATCCCAGGCGTTGGATTCCCTCCGTGAGGAGCTACCGTCAACTGAGGAAGCCCGTGCCATGAGGGCCCACTGTGTAAGGAAGCTGGAAGACCAGACAATCATTTCCTTAGTAAGTGTTCTTACCTTCTGTTCGATGATAGGCGGTTTATTGCCAAGGCTCGTCAAGTTGCGGATTGCCAGGAAACCGAAAACCCTGGCAACGCCCCGTGTAATTCCACCCCGCTGATCAGTAATAGTAGTAAGGTCAATCGCGTGGCAATTCGGCAATCCCCATACCTCGACGTTTTCTATGGACATCACACTTCCCGGCTTACCATCGATAGCGGTGCTACAGGGAACATGATGCGACTTTTCGTGTGCTCAGCGGCTAGGGGCGAAAATTGCCTGTAGTTCCCACTCTGTCAGTCAAGCGGATGGTTCGTCGCAGTTTAAAAGTGGTCGGCGAGACACGCTTATCATTCTCACACGAAGGACATGATCTTTCCTACGAAGGCATCGTAGTGGAAAAACCTTGACTCTGACGTCTTAGCGGGTATAACTTTTATGGAAAAAAATGACGTTTCCGTTCGACTGGCCAAACAACAAATCCTCATTGGCGACTCGTTAGTGTGTTCGTATGGCTCGACCGGTACACCAACTGATGGATTTGCCGTAAGACGTGCGCATGTTCTCCGATCGTCAGCAAAGTCCGTAATTTGGCCTGGTGAATTTGTTGAACTTGAACTCCCTGACGATCTGGTAAATTATGAAGGAGAAGTCTCAGTCGAACCTCATGTCGCGTCAGAGTCATGGCCGTTCCCGTCTCTTGTGTCAAGTGTCGCAGGTAAAATTCGAGTCCCGAACCTCACCAGTGAACCACAATCTGTTGGAAGGAACGAACATGTTTTGCAAGGTGCGATCTACATTCATACCCGCAAAACCGGACAGTCAGCCTGCTAAAATTCCGAAACTCCTAAAGTCGCATGCTAAAACTAGACACTCGGAGCACGTTAAACTTGACCCCGATGATATCATGACCGCAGATATGAAAGGAAAATTTCGTGACGTGTTAACGGAATTTGACGAGGTGTTTAATCCCAGCTTCCATGGATATAATGGTGCAGTCGGTCCTCTACAAGGTAAAGTCAATATGGGTCCGGTCCAGCCCCCACAGCAAAAAGGGCGTGTACCGCAGTACTCCAAAAATCAGTTGGACGAACTTCAATGTAAATTCGACGAATTAGAGGAAATAGGTGTCTTTCGTCGACCGTTAGGATGTTGGTGTGTCCGTCCACAGGGACCTGGCACGAATTTTTTTTAACCAATAGTATACATATATATATTATAGTATCAAGGGTATGAACTCGGCGGTCGAGAAAAAAACGGACCTATTTTTTTAAAACCATGATTATTTTAATAAATGGGTTTATATACAACATTGACGGATATCTTACCTTAAGGAGAAATAATTTATCTTTCCATTGAGTGCTTGATGAACAAAATTGGCCAAGTATTGACGAAGTTATGGCTTGATGAATCGAGAAATTTACGAAAAATATGCTAGGTAGACATTTCCCTGTCCGGTCGAAATGTCGTCTCGGCTCTAATGGGCACCTCAAAAACCAAGCCAAAATCACAAAATCACTACGCTTGTGGTGGTAAACAGTACCCATAACTGTGTTCATCCACAATTTCCTTTGGAGGTGGTATGACCGTACTTTGTAGAAACTCCATTTAAACATTGTAGCTCACTCTTACTTTAACCGTCACCGCCATGTTCATTTTTCTCTCGGAACGCTATGAAATACTTGTGGTGTCGTTACCACAGGGGTGTAAGAGTTTACGTTGCTAATGCTCGGTTCCGAGACCGCTCTCTAAGGAACGGTTGTGTCATGTACTTAATCTTGTACAGAAAAGGCGTCGTCGCCAAGTCGCTGACGACTACTGTGGAGGAATACTCAGTCGATGGTGTCTCTCAAACTGGGAAGGCCGTGTTACAAGCCCTACACACACTCCGGATTGCGTTTATGCGCTACAAAAAACATCATAGTCTTCCACAACTGACTCGTGTTTATTGGGTGGGTGTTGGCGCGTCGTGGTTTCCTTCAGGCTTGTCCCCACTTCAAGAATCGCTATTCACTCTTCAACTTGTTTCACATACCTCCTTCGGTCGGTCTGACACAGTTACTCCCGGACCATGTTCAATGTCGAGCACGCAGTCAAAGGACTAAGCTCGTGTATATGTCAGTACTGTTCTTCTCCTGGTTAGGCAGCTTATTTGTATTCTTTGATTGTCCTTTTTTTGGTTTCTGAAGAATTTCTCAGCGGTAACTCTGACGATTGGTTAGGATGAAACTCAATGTGACGTCTTAATCAGAGATGAAGCTCAAAAAGCCCTCATAAACAATCGCCACGGCTCCATCATAGTTGCCCCCAGCAGCTACTCTACTAAATCAACTGTGGATAGTTACCGATATGCATTTCGTGCTGTTCGTTGTATCCTGGGGGGGGAATCAGGACGACCACTGCCGTATGTTATATTCGTCGACAATCAAATGCCCTGTCTGGCTGCGCATAACTTCTAGCTGGCTTTATGCTCACACAAACAATTCATGTAACATGGCTTTCCGTTGCGAGATTTGAAGCTGAGGGTGATTTCTTGTTGCGACAGACGTTGATAATGCATTTCTGCCTGTATCTCACGATTCAGTCATGCATTACACACGAGCATGCGTATCATCCATTCTGACTTAGTAAGATGACAAGGCGGTGACATGGCTTTCGATCGAAGACTTCGCCCACAGATACGGAGAGTTCTATGCATAGCAACTCCGAGATCGACATCATTTCCTGTATACCGGCAAGTTCACGTTCAGGTGGTGTCTGTCTTCATCATGTTGCTGGACCATCGTGACGATTTTTTCCATCTGTATTCGCGGAGGTCACGCTAACGCGTTCACCGTGTTTATGCTGCTGAACACCACCTGTCAGTTTTGTAACGTTTGTCTCGAGCACAAGAAAAATGAGACTCTAGTTGGGGCGGATGAATTCGGTCTAGTCACAAAATTACTCATCGCCTGAAAAGGTATAAACGCTCCAGGTTGCCTTTTCTTGAGTCGGTGCGAATCGAGTCGCCTCTCCCGTTGCGAGACGAGATTGCTCACTCGCAGATTGCTCTGCATCTTCTGTCGCACAGTATGCACGAATATTCTGATCAATTGGTTATCTCGCACGGCTCGTCAACAGAAAAAGATCACGTCCAAACCGCCCCGTGATTGTGAAAGCGATACTCCTAAATCGTATCCGTACACTATCTAGCCCCGCATCGGTCTTGCTAGCTCGTTTAATCGATACCGAATCCGTTAGGCACCATTTAGCTACCGAGTGCTTTATAGTAGTCCACTAGTGAACAGGGTCATTTGGACCAGGTCTTCTGGAGTCTCTCCATTGTGTAAAACTCAGCACCATCTACATGTCAAAACAGTGTTGAAATATTCGATTCGTTACACAAGATCATTTCTATGATATTCCTTGAAAATGGATTGTCATGCAGAGAATCACGAAAGTGTCTTTCTGGTGACTATTTGTCAGTCGTTCGGTGCTCATATTCTGGAACAGTGTACCAAACACTTCAGTGCAGAATGTCCAATTTGTCTGGTTTTGTTTGATTGAGTTATTATACAGTTTACACTATTATCAGCTAATGCTGGTCATGTCAGACTCAAAACTTTCATTACAGCGTTTTCTCGAGGGTAGCAGTAGGGTAGCAGACTTGCAGCGGACATTTTACTAAAACGCGATAAAAAAGACAACTTCAGTTATTAGTAATGGTGCGCTGGCATGCTGAGACAGCTTCTAGTCGTATAGCGTAGTAGTAAAGTCAGAGGCAATGCTAATGCATACGAAACGTCAAGATAGATACCCTACATGGGATCGGAACTCACATTCGCCTCAGTGCATTCCAAACTTAATCCTAGATGGAACTGGCGCGTTGATGCAGTCGGTTCCGTTATGACTCGTGCGTCCCAGGGCTTCATGCTTTTTTCCAGGTTCTTATCTGTCATGTGTCGAATGTGTCGCTGGTGTCTTAGCCAAAGTCACATTCATCGGTAGATTTAGCAGTGTCACAGTTCATCAAACCTAGATGTACCTCCATGATATCAACGATGTCACTGATCCGCTTGACTGCTGAGGGGCCACGGAGTAATGTACACGTGGGCCATGGTGTGCTCTTGTCCAGTCACAGTTTGAGGCATCTGGCTTGTATTTAAGCGAGATGCAGTCTTCATTACTTTAGTCGTGATAGGTGGATGGTTTGTTGTATGGCTAATACTCGGTTTAACCTAAATTATGGCGGTTGCTCTAGTACAGGACCTGTTCGACTCCATATCAGTTGGTTCTACTTTGGAGGTGTAGCTAGGGTGATGATGTGTCGTTATAAAAGGGTGCTCTGGATTCGTAATGGACGAGACTTTGGTCATGAGAATTTGAGTGAGAATGGGGTTAGGGGCAGCAGAACCACGCCGGTGCACTGTTTTAACAGTATGTCAAAACTTCTGTCGGGGTGTTCTTCTCGATTCCTACGCTGATTGGGTGCGATACTTAGTGCCTTTCATGACTAACATTAGGTTATGTGTCGTTCTAGGGGAATCTGGCTCAGGGGCTTAGGAGCTCTATGACTATCATAGGGGGTAAACCTTTGTTCGCTACGTGTTGTAGTAATGTGTTCGGTCAGGTGACGCTTACGGGCCTTTGACTTCCTTTGGAATACTATTTTTACACCAGTTAGTTTTATGTACATCTCTAGAGATGGTAGAACATTTGGTCAGAGTCGGCGGGTTTTTTGTCTCACCGATTCGGTGTTGGTTTGGACTCTTGTGTTTGGGTACACTTGGGTCTTGTGTGTTCTAGTAGAGCTATTTAATTAGCGTTTGTTGCTTTCATTATTGAGATAATTGTTTTACTTGATATTCTCTTTACTGTAAGTTCTGTACGACATCATGGCACTTATCGTAAATTTATTCTTTGTCAATTCTATAATATTTGCTTATTTTATAATAAGAAGAGCTTATGTTGTTACCTAGTAGAGTTATTGGGATATTAGTTATAATCAGTGTTTCCGCTAAATCTATTTGTTTAATGTCTTGTTTGATTTTTTAACGTTCATATTATATCAGTATACTATTTTTTTTAAATCTAATGGTGCATGTGATGGACGCACTCCAACTTGTATGCGGTTTGTGTCCCCTTGTGCGTGTTGGATGTTGTGGATAGTGCCGTGTTTTTCGGCGAGAGACTTTGGCGGGTATATTTTTCATGTTGGGATCTTATTGTTATAGTGGAACTGTTATGTTCATTTTTATAGTGCTTATCACTCAACGGTGACCGCATTGCCCGCGCTATCATCCTCTAGAGATCGATTCATGTTGTATATACAGTGCCTGTAACCTGTGGAGCGGGTAGGATACGGGGGAACATATATCGAAGCAGGATCTTAGTGATACGTCTTGTCATGGACTCACTGTGTTTGTTCGTAACTTTAAGATACTTTACGATCATCTATTTGGTACCTATAACATATATACCATTATAACAAGGAGCTACAGTATGGATCGCCCATCTACGGGTCATATGGTTAGAGGATAACCTCTCCTATTACAACTGGATAACCTTTATAATTAGTGCAAAAGATTAAAAGGGATGGTAGCGCCAGTACCATTAGGTAATTATATGTTAGCGCTTGTAATTAGTTATTCCGGGAATTAGTTTTACGGCGTGCCCGGTATCGCAGTTTGTAATACGTTTTTACGTGTCACCCTATCCTTTTTCGCCTGTTTTTCTATAGTAAAGACAACGTGTGTAGTTAATACTGTGGGCTTCCTTTTTGTTATTAACTGGTCGTATTAGGGTATGCGTATTTTGGGGCGAAAAATCGTCTTATCGACATTGATTGCATGCAAAAGGTGTTTAGGGAAAGGGATTGGGTTTATCATGGGGGAGTATATATGGTCATTCTGGCATCGTTACCCCTAATGGCTGGATTTGTGATCTGATCCTATATTTAAACGCGCAGGGATGTATAATGGAAAGACTGTATTTTAATCAGATTGGTTATAAACCGTACATATTGTCCTAAAAGTATGGTCAATTTCGGTCCTCTTTATCACAACATATAGCTCACATTGATCTTTTACAACGCGGATACTGCGTTGGGCTGCGAAATTGTATGATCGCGTTTGTCAAGTTCGATTTGACAAATTTTGCAGAGAAAAATGCAATTTGATCTGAAGTAAACTCACACCGTGTGTACAATTCTCTGATCCTGATTAATTGCATGTGACCCTGATTGGCCGTCCAGGTCGTATGTCATGATCACTCTAATAATATAAAGAGAGTATAGAAGTGTTTTAAGGATACTGTATTTTTATATTGCTTCCATATCCAAGTCGGAACTATCTTATTATGTTTTTTATGGACCCATCTCTGCCCACCAAATGCTGTGTTCACATGGTTACACTCGAGATTGTCCCTCATTTCTTAATTGAATTATCACATTGGAAGTTAGATTTTATTTGCGACGGATACGGTTCTCGATTGTGTTTCATGTCTCCGTATAGTATGCTCACAGTGTTCGGTAGGTCTGCATCTGGATCCCGTAATTATAACTACGCCATCTGACGGCAGCTTTAGAAAGGGCCCGTTACATATTCTTACAACGTGTTTTGCATTTCATATGAAACTGTCCAGTTTATGACTTTATTTACAATATTTGGAAAATTTTTAAAAAAGAAGAAACTGATGTATCACAAACTATACTGTAACTATAGCGAATTAAAAATACTGCGCAGCTGATATCCACACCGCTGCCACCATTAAATGTATGTTAGTCGAAAAAAGGCAGTGGAGTTTATTTAGTCTCACATGTGCCCGGAAGGGCCGTGGTGCGGGGCTATCTTTGTCATGGCGCGGATCCGTCCGTTCGTCTCGTCCGTCTACCATTTCGCCTTTAAATCGCCCTACCTAATCATATTCATAGAGAATTTGCCATGGATAGAGAAATAAATAAAATAGTTTGTATTAGAAATTTGAATAGTGAAATTGAATTAAACTAACCTGACATTAATAGCCAAGGGTAAGAGAAATAAGGACGGAATACCCATCCAATTGTAATGCTGCTGTGTTGGAATAGTTGTAATGTAAGTGCGAGGTTAGAAAAACAGAGATAGATATATTTTGATAGTGAAAAAGAGAGATCCACGGAACAAGGTAAATGCGATGTTGTGCCGCTGTGGTCTTCTTGGTATAGTTGGAACTGTTGCCCTTTTTTTATAGATGGCTATAATCTGCTGAAGCCTTGCCCGCCTCCGAATGAACCAACGATGGCAACACATCCCACCCGCGTGCGCACCATTATAATGGACAACGGGTCGATTTCACGAAACGCGAGTATCCGTCCACGCACTCCCTGATATTGCTGAGCGCTAAGCAGGTAGCTACGTAAGAAAGAAAACTACCCTACTTCTTTGATAAAACTTTGGTGTGTCTCTGCCAGGGGGCCAGATCCCAGTGCCTTTCCTCAAACAGTGGGGAAAGCTGTACGAGGGCTGAACGTCGCACTCACTCTAAGGTCCAAAAGGTCACGGCCGCGTTGCACATGGGCGAGGCCAGTCTTGGGAAGGAAAGATAAAGTCTAGTTAGGAAGAAGTAGTAGTAAGTATAAGATCCAAAATTATAGATCGGGCCTTTTTACCGATAATGCTATAGGATGGCAGCCGGTTTACAATTTCTTGAAAAAGAAACATCATTGGGGGAAGTAGGGAAACGGAACTTAGTATAAATTTCTGTGACTCTGATCGCCCTACATAGGGCGCCATGACAAGACGGGCGTCGGGGCCCCATAAGGCGGTAATAGAGGTAATCATCCTATAAGCTTGATACTTGTCCTAGAGTTCTGTGTTGGATTGTTGAAACCAATATTAAGCCAGGAAGACAGTCATTGTGAGGAAGGGTAGGTACATGTACTTTGCATTTATTTTATGGCCCTCTTGACTCCCCGCTTGGGCGGCCAGAAGGGGAGCGGCTATCTGGCCCCATTAGGACCCGTGTAAGTAGAGGTAATTCCTATAAAATCGCTACTTGTCCAAGAGATTCTGCGTGGATTGTAACCAATTTTGGCAATGGAAAGCATCCTTGTAAATTAGTCTGGTGAGAGAAAGGGTGAAACGTGAACGCTGGTGATAAATTTTCCTAAGGCCGCTAGAACCCCTACCATAGGTGCAGAAGTGTGGAGTGGGGCCCAAGTAGGTGCAGTAATATGAAGGTTCAGTAGATATTAAATCGTACATTTGTACCTAGATTTCTGCGAGTGGATTGTAACCATTTAATTTGGGCCGAGGAAACATATCTTCGGGTGGAATGGATGTTTTGTTACTGAAAACTTGTATAAATTTAAGATGCTTCAACATAGACCCGCTCACCGAGCGAGCATGAGAGGAGCTGCTTCCGCGGACCACCAATAAAGGGCGTCTTAGGGTAGTTATATTCTATTAGTCGTAAATTGTCACTAGAGTTGCTGGCTATTGGAGTTGTCTTACCTACAATCCTCTGGCCCAGATAACTTTCTTGCTGCTTGTGAAGACGGTGTACAGAACCTGATAAAGTATAAATAAGTATTGCAGAGACTTCTGACCCACCGGTGACCTGGCCAAGTAAGAGGGAGGGCCACCATTACGGGCGTATTTAAGAGGTTAAATCCTTTAAATCGCGCTTATTGTCCTAGACGTTTCTGCAATGGATTGTAAATAATTTGGCCAGAAAACATCCTTGGGGGATCGGTTTAAGGAAAACAAAACATGTATAAAATTTTGGGCTCAGACTCCCCAGGGACGTCGGGTGGGGCATGGAAGGGCCAGGGTACTATTTAAGGGAAATGGAAATAGAGGGGGTCGGTGGTATAATATTCTAAAATATTGCTACTTGTTCTTGGTGAGTTTTGCAATACGGATTGTAAACCAAAATTTGGCCTATAAAAACATCCTTCTGGTTTACAGTATTCGTATAAATTTTGGCATTTGAACACCCCTGGACAAGCGCAGAAAGAGTGGGGACCCAATAGGGGAATTAGAAGTAAATCATTCCAAATTCCTTCAGAAAAAAAAAAAAAACAATGTGAACATTATATTCAGAACATTACTTGGCATATTAGAACAACCTGGCCGTGTGATGAGCGACTTACAGGGCCCTCTGGGCCTCTAGTTATAATTAACGTATTACACAGCCCGCCAGCCCTACGGTAGATGCACTTATTAGAGTGGTAGCGTCAGGCATAGACATCCGTCCACAATAACTACCGAGTTTTTTTAATATAAAGCCTAGTAGTGGGCGTCGTCGAGTAAATTTCTTTAGAACATTCAAAACACCAAACCGCCGTTACAAAAAATTCCACGTGTATTCAGCAAACAATAGCATTTACTTAGGTGATACAGTTACAGTTCCACAGGACATAACCATCGACCACTCTCTCCTAGCATAGAATACGTGCACTCTAGACAATAGGTCCCAATCCAGCTAATACGATGAACTCACTTCATTTTTAAACCAGCTAACACCTGACCTTCCGTACATTCAAACCGTAGCAAAACACATTTGAAACTCTCGTCATTTTAAACCAGCTAAAAACCTGGGAACTCCCTGAGCTTCAGTTTCGTGCCACCCTTTTATATGCCCTAGCATGCAGCGAGCGCCTGCAGGAGCACCCCGCGACCTTTGCAGGAGCGGTTGGCTCTGGTTAACCAAATTGACTAATAACACTTAACATAACACTTGACGAATCATATATGTACTGAAAAGTACTGAAGGGGATGTCGGAACTGTAAGAATTGTTAGTTGCTTTCTTTTTTTATCATTTTACATACGGTGTGTTGAAATTATCAGTCTAGATATACACTGTCTGCCTACGTTGATATCGATATACAAAAATGGGTTCGTTATATTTGTAAACAGTTCGATACTTTTTCTTTTTTATTTTGATATAGCCAATCAATTAATCTACATCAAATAATATATGTACTTCAATCTTAAGTATTTTTTGACAAATGATAAATATGTCCGATCTTGGCATACTTTCACCTACCTTACACATTTTTTCATAGCGTGTCAGTCATCAGATCAGATGTTTTGGTATGTCGGTGAACCTTACATTTGAAATACATGCATTTTCTGTTCACCAGACTTAAACCCATTCTAACTTCGCCGACTTGTGGTCGCTGACTCCTGTGCAGCGAATAAATGACATTGTTGGATGTAGTTTATGGAATTGGGATTATTAATGAATTCAATACCGATTCAAAAGATTTCTTAAACATTGACATTTATTATACGGTCAAGAACGTATTCCCTGTCATGATTACCACAGAGTTAAGATAAAGTTGTTTGTTGTACCCTTGGTTGTTGGATTAGAAAGTATGTTTTTGGTTATTTGCGACCCATTAGCATCTCATTTACAACATTGGGAAATCTGAGGAGGATCCATGTATAAGTAACTTTATGAGTTAATACAGCGCAATAACAAATGAATTTGTTTAATCAGAAAAAACGAAATGGACAGACACCCCTATAATAGAAGGGCAATTTCATAGGTTGGTTCCTGTATAAGGTCGGAACAAAATTTATGAATGTTCTTAAAACTTTGTGGGGACACAACTTATATTTGGCACAAATGCATCTCTCCAGATATAGTTAAATTTTCGCCTTGGTGGTTCTTAATATTCAATACATGCAATGATGATAAAAACATTATTTTTTTGGGTGTATTAGTCACACAAAAAACATTACCAATAATTAATGGGTTGTTTTGTAAATAAAACACAGTATTGAATTGAAAAGAGTTGTTTCAAAAAACTTGTTTTATTTATAATGACCTCAAAATGAGATTATGATTTAAGGAAACGCACATTACACTGAAATTATATATACTAAGATAAAAAATTGTATAAATCATTGGATTTGGCACCTGCAAAACAATAATTTAAAAGATTACCTTGATGAAAAAGTTCAAAATACTAAACTTTAGGATTACAGTGTATTGCAATAAGGTCAATGTTTACGTAACTATGGAAATTTGACCTAAATTATTTTCTACAATATGTATGTAATTAATTGCAAATCGAATCTCTTTCAGTGACATAGAGAAATCTTTTTCTTTATTTTGATGTTTGATTCATAACATATAATTGTTTACTGAGTAATTTTCAAACAGAATAAATACTTATAATCATTACCAAAATGTGTTGTTCATGTACTATACAAAATATTTTAAATAGCAAGAGCAGGACCCACAGGCCTTAACGGTACATCCAAACTTTAAATACTCTCTAATACAGATTTGTAGCTTGTATATTTACTGTACGCACCCAGAAACAGGAAGCGTATGGGTATTGACACAATAGGTTGTGTTGGTCATTGCTAGTTCAGATCTTTTATTTTTAACCCAATACTACAACATCTTGGGTCATTAATAGACAACCATCTTGCTACTGCATTCAATTTTCCGGGACAAAGTTTTTTAAGCTCAGATACCACATTAGTGCTTGAACTTAACGAATCTTTGTGAAAATTTTGAAATGGGTTACAGACTATGGACCAAGTGGACGAATGGAACGCACAAACACAATGATTATTATGGTCGCCATTATGGGAGCCTTACGGGTCATGCTAGATCTGACCGAAAAAATGGTTATTTAAAACCTCCACGAAGATAATTATCTATAATATCGAATGACTATGGTAGTCAAAGCTGTTAATAGGACGTAAATGAAATCAAACAAACAAAACAAACAAGGAAACCACACATAGGTCTATTGTTTCTTTTAAAAAAAGTTATTAACATTCCATGTGTATTGAACAGCGAAGACTACGTGTCGCAATCTGGATCCTTCTACCAGATCATCATCTAGCCTTTTATATATCATAGTCAACTAATGCATAGAAATGGTCTATCTCCTCGATATAGATAGAATACCAAGTAGGTATTACTTGTGTCTGTAATGAATTTAACGAGTATATTATATACATCATAGAGTCAATTCATGACATTGATATGTACAAACTTGTGATACATGAATAATATTTGGCCCAGGCCAGAGAAGCTCTATCTCTAGATATTTGTGACCTGCCGGTCAGGGAACGGACGTATCAGATTGTTAGAATATGTAGCCATAGCGATTGAAACTCCCTATGTGGACAGTATGGTTCCGTAAAAAAAGGTCTCGGATACTTAATATTCTAGGATCTTATCATATTTCTCTATAAATACTTGTCACTACCTAGATTAGCTTTATATATCTATCTTTCCCAATAAGGTGTCCGTCAACTTGTGCCACCGCAGCTCACTTAATTGTCGGCTCTATTGAGCTCTTGAAGCGTAAGCCACAATTGTGAATGGAGGTAGCTCTGCAGCCCGTATCTGTCACACCTGAGCCGAAGAGGATCACATCCAAAGGTGTCTTATAAGAAAATCAAATGCGAGTAAGTTTCTGCCTCCCCAGCTTAGCCGTTCAGCATAACAGGTGAGTGGGGCGACATCGATCGTGGCATTTTGACCCGTTTGATCAGTAATATAATGTGAATCCGGGTGGGGTTACGAGTAGGGACGTATAGAATGTAAGTTGCTTGGTGGTGTATCTACGCCGTGCAATGCTATATGCAAGTAGATGTATAGCACTATAGAAAAAAGGACTACAGTTTCCACTACTACTATGAAGATTACAACACTAAACGCGATTACCGCTGTCATCCCAGTACACTCACCTCGCACAATACATACACGCTAACATCACCGACATAGTCGTATGTGTAGTAGGCCGTATCCTTACATAGACCTTTAGTTACTAGTTAATTAGAGGACAGTTAATTACCGCAAATGACAAACGAAAAATACTACCTCTAGATTATCACTAGAGTGTTTCAAATTAAACACAAATAAAATAAAAAAGATTATATGACATATTTCATTATGTGATAGCTTTTGAGCGACAGTTTTTCATACGGTTGTACTTCCAATGTTCCATTATATGACTGCCAACAAGTTTGTAAAATCCAAGAATTGCAGTCTAGCCTTGTCGCTCTAGATTGGGATGTATGTTGTTTCCTTGTCTTGCATTAATTAACGATCCCTTTTGATGTGCGCAAGTCTTTTATGAGTCTATAGTTATTGATGAAGACGGCAATACTACCCATGTAGTGCAGGTTGTGTATGCGTCGTATCAAGAAAATAGATTCGAAGCGTGAGATGTGTGTTTGGGCGGCAGAGCAACTGACAGGTATAAATATCATGTGTGTAGTCTCAACTTGTAATGATATCACAAAAAACTATTTGCGTTCAGCCAAAAGACTATAACAGACAACTTCAAAGACAGTCTGGATTCCCATGAACCGCAACTTCACTAGTGTGATGTCTGTATCAATGAAGTTTCTTCGCAGCACCGCTCAACAGAATCCTTGATGTTATCAATCTAGCCGCAATGAGCAAAGAATTTCCAAAAATTGTTGGCTGACAAAAAACTAGGCATACAGATAGCAATGAATTGTGAGCAATAGGCACTACAACAAGAAACAGGACTCTTTCTATATGTTCAGTGAGTTTATTAATAATATTATATGGACCTCGCGTCTTCTAGACATTCATAAAGTCTTAATAATTTATTGCCTCTGTATATGGTGGTTATTTAAATGTTGTATTGCATGGTTATCGACAATAGTTGATTGCTAGGTTTCAGAGACTACGTTCATTTGTCTAACTTTACATGCTTATTGCCGAACAACTTATTGTAATTAAAATCTGGGAATTATATGTATTTGAGTTAAACTTAGTGAGAAACTTTTTTCTTTATTCTGATATTTGATTCATAACAAGTTAATGGCTACTAGCAATTTCAAACAGATAAATACATGATTATAACAAAATATGTGTTTATACTACTACAAATTCAGTATAATTAGCATTCCTGTTTAGATAAACACCCCTTCCTCATTTTTACAGAAAGCTTTACCTAACTCAATACTAAGCGCAGTAAAGAAAACCATGTGGTATCAAAAAAGATTTATAAAATCAACCCATTTTTTGAAATTGTCGTCTACGCTTACGGAGATGAAAGTGAAAATAATATACAGGTTGGTATAACATTAAGCCTATGTTAGTCTGTATCTTTATCTTTTGTTTTACCCGTTCAGTTTCAGTATCTGATATTTTATATGTATGCGCATTAAATTGAGATTTGCTCCACTGTGAGAGGAGTGAATCCACATGCATGGCATGTGAGTGAGGGATCCTCGCCGCTCATCTCATTAGATAGGAATGTGTAAAAATATGTTGTGTCCAGTTCGGAGCCGAGAGAGAACAACTTCCTCCCTGCGGTCTCTCCGACTGGACAGGTTAGGATTAAGTGTAGGTTGTATTTTAAACAGTTTATTGTTTGTTTCGGTAGACCACCTTTGTTGCCAATGGTGTTTGATGGCTGACTGAATGTAAGGTTTGATGTCGGTGTATGGTAGTTTCAAATCTGTTTGTGCTAGGCGAAGAGCAGTCTTAGCCGCTTTATCAGCCGGTTCATTCCACTCTGATTTTGCAAAAAGAAATATGCAAAGAATGCGTATGACCTTAACTAGAATGCAAGGGATGCGTCATGTACAATTGCATTGTTTTTTTACTGGCGAATAAATTGAGAATGCAGGGATTGTTCCAATGCAAGCGGTATCCAGACAAGACATGACAGGTGAGTTTTATACATTTGCCATTATTTATATATATCTATATATCTAACAATGAAACATTGATGCTACGCATCAATTTGCCGGCAAACCATTCTTTTTTTTTATGCTAACTAGGGTTGGGTATTTGAAGGTCTAAAACGATACGATACGTATTGACAATACACCGGAACAATACACGATACAGTGGACCTCTTTTTCAAATTCAGTTGATTTTGAATACTGTGACAATAAAAGACAATTTTGATAAAACATTCTATAACCAGAAAAAAATTCTACCAAACATTTGATTCGATTTATCATCTGTGTTAATTAATTTCTGTCAATTTGTATTCTTAACTATCTAGGTGACACAGATGCCTTAAATACTTCCTATTGATTGATTGAAATGCTCTTATGTTTTAGAATAAATTTTTGTTTGGAATTTCCTATTTCTATAATGAAAACATAAGGGTGAGTTGTTATAACGATACAGCCATATACAACAAGTTTGCGTATCGATATTCGATATATTGACAATGCTAACCTGCTAACTGAAACAGAAATACTACATGTTTTACGATAGATCTTTATTGTACTCGTCAAGGCATGTTACTTCAGGAGGGTGATTTGACTAATCTTCTATGTGATGGAGACTTCTGCTTTATGATTACATTGATTTCAAATAAGTATACGTGGAGACTGGTTGATACAACGTTGTTTTCCTTTCTTTTTCATAGAATGAAATCAAATATGTGATCACATAGAATAAAATTAAACATGTGATCTCATAGAATGAAATCAAATATGTGATCACATGTTAAATGATACTGCCCAATTGAACCACATCAATTCAAATTACTTTTGGTCAACTTGACATCACTTAAATGAAAAGTGTGAAGTATCATGTATTTGGAAAGAATCCAAACATATTTTAGTTTAAGTGTGCATATTATTTTAATTTTAAAATAAGTTGTTTGTTACATACCTGGGCAATCTTCCCAACAACCGTATAGTTTTGTGGAGAAGCAAGAGCATCTGCTAGTTTCCTCTTCAGCCCCTGTTGTGGGTGATCCTCTGGGAGACAGAGGTCTTCAATGCCAATGGCCACTGGGATTTTGGACGATAGTGATATGGTGCTGGAACTGACACACCAATAGGCATCACCTTTGACTACCAGGTCGCTGAACGTGAAGGATCGTCCTACTTGGACAAAGTTGAATTTGTGTTTTTTAGCCCACCATCATCAGATGGTGGGCTATTCAAATCGCCTTTCGTCCGTGGTCCGTCGTCCGTCCGTCCGTCCTTCCGTCCGTCCGTCCGTCCGTCCGTTAACAATTCTTGTTACCGCTATTTCTCAGAAAGTACTAAAGGGATCTTTCTCAAATTTCATATGTAGGTTCCCCTAGGACCCTAGTTGTGCATATTGCATTTTGCGACCGATCGGTCAACAAGATGGCCGACAGGCGGCCATCTTGGATTTTGATAGTTAAAGTTTGTTACCGCTATTTCTCAAAAAGTGCTGAAGGGATCTTTCTCAAATTTCATATGTAGGTTCCCCTAGGGCCCTAGTTGTGCATATTGCATTTCGGGACCAATCGGTCAACAAGATGGCCGACAGGCGGCCATCTTGGATTTTGATAGTTAAAGGTTGTTACCGCTATTTCTCAAAAAGTGCTGAAGGGATCTTTCTCAAATTTCATATACAGGTTCCCCCAGGACCCTAGTTGTGCATATAGCATTTTGGGACCGATCAGTCAACAAGATGGCCGACAGGCGGCCATCTTGGATTTTGATAGTTAAAAGTTTGTTACCGCTATTTCTCAAAAAGAACTGAAGGGATCTTTCTCAAATTTCATATGTAGGTTCACCTAGGACCCTAGTTGTGCATATTGCATTTTGGGACCGATCAGTCAACAAGATGGCCGACAGGCGGCCATCTTGGATTTTGATAGTTTAAGTTTGTTACCGCTATTTCTCAGAAAGTACTGAAGAGATCTTTCTCAAATTTCATATATAGGTTCCCTAGGGCCCTAGTTGTGTATGTTGCATTTTGGGACCGATCGGTGAACAAAATGGCCGACAGGCGGCCATCTTGGATTTTGATAGTTAAAAGTTTGTTACCGCTATTTCTCAAAAAGAACTGAAGGGATCTTTCTCAAATTTCATATGTAGGTTCACCTAGGACCCTAGTTGTGCATATTGCATTTTGGGACCGATCAGTCAACAAGATGGCCGACAGGCGGCCATCTTGGATTTTGATAGTTTAAGTTTGTTACCGCTATTTCTCAAAAAGTACTGAAGAGATCTTTCTCAAATTTCATATATAGGTTCCCTAGGGCCCTAGTTGTGTATGTTGCATTTTGGGACCGATCGGTGAACAAAATGGCCGACAGGCGGCCATCTTGGATTTTGATAGTTTAAGTTTGTTACCGCTATTTCTCAAAAAGTACTGAGGGATCTTTCTCAAATTTCATATGTAGGTTCCCCTAGAACCCTAGTTGTGCATATTGCATTTTGGGACCGATCGGTGAACAAGATGACCGACCGACGGCCATCTTGGATTTTGATAGTTAAAGTTTGTTATCGCTATTTCTCAGAAAGTACTGAAGGGATCTTTCTCAAATTCCAAGCACAGTTTCCCCTTGTACCCTAGTTGTGCATAGTACCTTTAAGGACTGCTCCATAATGCTTTTTGGGACTGATCGGTAAAAAAGATGGCCAACCGGCCGCCATCTTAGATTTCATTGTTGAAGTTTGTTACCACTTTTTCTTAGAAAGTACTAGAGCGATCTGTCTCAAATTTTATATGTAGTGTGTTTGAAAAAGTTTGAAAAGCAGGGAAAAGATCCTCTTTCCATTATCAGACATAAATCATTCTTTGGTGGGCGCCAAGATCCCTCTGGGATCTCTTGTATTAATGAATGTGCATATGTAAACAATAGTGGTGTTGTTTATGCCAATAACATTGAAGTAGGTCATCTTGTTTCCAGTGTTCTCATAGGATTGTAAAGTATGTGATTTCTTTACCACATTCACTTTCACAGTCTTTTTCTCAGACTCCGATGCAGCAGCTTGCGACTGAATTGAAAAGGAATAAAAAAACAACCATATTGTATTCTATCATTTATCATGTACATAAAAAGTAATTATAGATTTTACAAATGTAGGCAAAAGTTACATCACATATATATGGATCATAAATAAAATACAAATTTATTCATATCTTCATCATTGACATTGATTTTCAGTAAAACAAACATACATGTTCATCAATAAATGTCCAATGCACAGCAAACTGTTTACTTATTCTTAAGCAGAGATCTTAAACGATCATATTCTTCCAAAACATCATCTGGTGGGCGGACATGTTTAGGGTCAAATTTTAACAAAAAAAGACCCAATAATGATTTCACTCTACTTAAAGCAACATATAAAATTCCTTTTTCAAATAATGTATTGGCAATATCCAAAACAACTTTATCCAATTTTATTTAGTACTCGTGCAATATCTTAATTTCATTTAGTACTCGTGCAATATCTTCAGAAAGGATAACTTATTCAAGTCCATAGTACTGGTTCAGAAAAGCCATGTCAAATCTCCATTGTTGTGTCGCTGATCTGGGTAAGTATCTGCAAGGTGAGTGTATTTGTACAGGTGCTAGTCATAGGGAAGAGCACATCTGCAAATTTGACTGTCGGCTGTATATGGAAGCCAAGGATAGGTTCTTCTTCAGTGCTTGTGATGAACTTTAGTACCATCGACAGGTTTAGGCCAGTGCGTCGTCCAGCAAAGGAAAGAAATTAAAATATGTACATTGTTTTATATCGTACAATAAATGTTCTGTTTGCGTTTTTATACCTTATTTAAACGCGTTATAAATTAAGTGAGTGCAGTTAACATAAAATCAATATGTAACGAGCTATAACTAACCTCTGATTACTCATATACCTCCTATTCCTCGAGCTAACGAAACATTTCATTGAAGTGTTATATCCCGCACTTTGCAGAAACTTCATTTAAACATCGTGTAGCTCACTTACTTTAACCATCACCGCCATGTTCATTTGTTCTTCGAAACGCTTCTCGATTTTACTGACAAGTGCAACACTACATAATTTGCATAATGCAGTCACGATATGTAAAATCATGAAGCATTCCGAGAAAAACAAGGACATAGTCATTCAGATCCCCCGCCAATGGAGATATCAAAGCTGAAGTAAGTTTGATTGTGGAGACTTATGTGTATGGGAAAAAAACAGGAAAAAGGAAGTTGAGCTAAAGAAAGTTGAAGTATTATTCAAGTAGAGCGGGGCTGCAATTGTTGAATCAGGTATACAGCCTTGACATTTATATTAGACTATATACACAAAGATGGGTGGAGTTTTGCAAAGTAACATTTACCATTTACCATGATATTTTCAGCAATGTTTCCATGGTAACGGAAAAAGTGCAAAAACTGAAAACCTAAAAATAGCGAAAGGTACTACTAGACCATACAAAGAATGTGTCTATGAAGTTTCGTGGAAATATCTCTGCTGGTTTTAGAGTTATGCTCCGGAAATGAACCTGCTACAAAAATATGATATTTTCAGCAATGTTTCTATGGTTACAGAAAAAGCACAAAAAGTGAAAACCTAAAAATAGCAAAAGGCACTACTAGACCATAAGAACAATGTGTCTATGAAGTTTCATGGATATATCTCTGCTGGTTTTAGAGTTGTGCCCCGGAAACGATTCTTAGACAAAAATCTGCCATTACAAAAAAGTACAGAAAAAAGTAAAAAAAAAGTGAAAACCTTAAAATAGTAAAAGGCACTACTAGACCATAAGACCAATGTGTCTATGAAGTTTCGTGGAAATATCTTTTCTGGTTTTAGAGTTATACTGCGGAAACGAACCTGTTACAAAAATATGATATTTTCAGCAATGTTTCCATGGTTACGGAAAATATGCAAAAAAATGAAAACCTAAAAATAGCAAAAGGCACTACTAGACCATAAGACCAATGTGTGTATGAAGTTTCGTGGAAATATCTCTACTGGTTTTAGAGGTTATGCTGCGGAAACCATTTGCATATCCCCCGCCAACTTCGTTTGGCGGGGGATAAAAAAATGAAAATGGCGGTGATGGTTAAAGTAAGTGAGCTACACAATGTTTAAATGGAGCTTCTACAAAGGATGTGATTTAACGCCTCCAAAGGAGATTGTGGATGAACACGGTTATGGGTACTATTTTACCATCACAAGCGTAGATTTTGTGATTTCGGCTTGGTTTTTGAGGTATCCATTAGAAACGAGACGACATTTCGACTGGATAGGGAAATGTCTATCTAGCATATTTTTTTTTCGTAAATTCTCCGATTCATCAGGCCATATCTTTGTCAATACTTGGCCAATTTTGTTCATCAAGCACTCATTCGAAAGGGCCGGTGAGCTAATGTCATGGCGCGGGGTCCGTCCGTTTGTCAACATTTCCTATAAATCGCTACTAGTCATAGAGTTATGCATGGATTGTAACCAAATTTGGCCACAAACATCTTTGGGGGAAGGGGAACAGAATTTGTATAAATTTTGGCTCTGGCTTCCCCGGGGGCTGGAGAGGTGGGGCCCAATAGGGGAAATAGAGGTAAATCCTTTAAATCGCTACTAGTCATAGAGTTCTGCATGGAATGTAACCAAATTTGGCCAGAAATATCCTTGGTAGAATAAGAACTGCGTCTGGCACTTGGAGCTTTTCGAACAACACCTGTGAAGAGTCTCCATGTGGAAGCTAATGAGCCATCTCTAGACGATCGACGAAAGAAATTATCCGTACAGTATGCTGCTCAACTGAAATACAATCCCAAAAACCCCGATTTCGATCTTGTATTTTTGCATGAACTAAATATAAATTTCGACACCATTGACGAGTACACCATATCGGATGTACCACCATGGCTTATCCAAACACCTGATATCAATTTATCTCTACATGAGAGGGCAATATCCAGTGCATTACCCGAAGAACACAAATCCTCCTTTCGGATGTGCATTAGTGCTTTCCCTGACCATGTTCAGATCTACACTGACGGATCAAAAGATGGTGATAATGTTGCGGCAGCATGCTGTACATCTAATCACTGCTCCTCTATCCGACTCCCGGATACTGCCTCCATTTTCTCTGCGGAAGCATGTGCTATCGGTCTGGCGCTTGACCATATCGAAGAACACCGCATTGAAAAGGCAATCATCTGTTCAGACTCTCTTTCGGTTCTTCAGGCTTTGAAATCAAGAAGTCCTAGAAATACTCTAATCCAAAATCTTTTAATCCGAACATTTCGATTATCTTCTAAAACTCAAATTACTTATATCTGGATTCCCAGTCATGTGGGTATAAAGGGGAATGAACAGGCTGATAAAGCAGCTAAGACTGCTCTTCGCCTAGCACAAACAGATTTGAAACTACCATACACCGACATCAAACCTTCAATTCAGTCAGCCATCAAACACCATTGGCAACAAAGGTGGTCTACCGAAACAAACAATAAACTGTTTAAAATTCAACCTACACTTAATCCTAAACTGTCCAGTCGGAGAGACCGCAGAGAGGAAGTTGTTCTCTCTCGGCTCCGAACTGGACACACATATTTTACACATTCCTATCTATTGAGAGGGGAGGATCCTCCAACATGCCATGCATGTGATTCTCCTCTCACAGTGGAGCATATTTTATTGCATTGTATTGATTTTAAACACATACGAGATAAATACTACGATGTCTCCGACATGTACACTTTGTTTCATGCCGTGAGACATAATCGTATTTTTAATTATCTCAAAGAGATCGGTATTTTAAGCAAAATATGAACGTTTTCTCATCATACATCGTATCAACTCAACATTTCATCGTTTCATCAACATTGTGCATGAGTTTTCTCATGTGTTTTAGCCAAATTTATTTTATCCCATGCAAACCTTTTTTTATCAAATTAACGTTTACAATCTGTGTTTTAGTCCTTACTTGATTTTTCTTACCCTGAACTTTTATCCTGATATTAATGCATGACTTGTAGTTTGGCCCTAAATGACCTTAGTTGTCGATGGGCCGTAAAACTCTAACAAACAAACAAACCTTTTTTTATCAAATAAACGTTTACAATCTGTGTTTTAGTCCTTACTTGCCTTTTCTTACCCTGATCTTTTATCCTGATATTAATGCATGACTTGTAGTTTGGCCCTAAATGACCTTAGTTGTCGATGGGCCGTAAAACTCAAACAACCAAACAGACAAACCCCTAGGACCCTAGTTGTGAATATTGCATTTTGGGACCGATCGGTCAACGAAATGGCCGACAGGCGGCCATCTTGGATTTTGATAGTTAAAGTTTATTACCGCTATTTCTCAGAAAGTACTGAAGGGATCTTTCTCAAATTCCATATGTAGGTTCCCCTAGGACCTTAATTGTGCATATTGCATTTTGGGACCGATCGGTCAACAAAATGGCCGACCGGCGGCCAACTTTGTTTATGATAGTAAAGTTTGTTACTGCTATTTCTCAGAAAGTACTCAAATTTCATATGTAGGTTCCCCTAGGTCCCTAGTTTTGCATATGATCGAGACACATCAAAGTCCATAGAAGTGGTAGTTTCTGCTCCTGCTTAGTGTTCAGCAAACAGGAAGTGGGACGACTGGTTCGCCCGTTGTCAGTATAATGTGACCGGGTGGGGTGTGTTGCTTGGTATCTTCGGCGGCATGCTTCAGTGATATAGCACTATAAAAAGGGCAACAGTTCCACTATACAAGAAGACACAACACGAACATACCGCAGTCTCCCAGTACACTCACCTCGCGCAACATACACGCAACACACCGCATACATGGGAGGCCGTCCTTACATGACCATAGCTGTTAATAGGACGTTAATAAATCAAACAAACAAACAAACAAACAAAAGGAATGATCGGTCAATAAGATGGCTGACCTGCCGCCATCTTGGATTTTGATAGTTATCGCTATTTGTCAGAAATTACTGAAGGGATATATCTCAAATTTCATGCATAGGTTTCCCTTGGGCCCTAGTTGTGCTTAGTACCTTTGGGACTGATCGGTCAACAAGATGGCCAACTGGCCTCTATCTTGGATTTCACCGCTGTTTCTCAGAAAGTAATGAAGCGATCTGTCATAAATTTCGTATGTAGTATGTTTGAAAAGTTTGAAAAGCAGGGAAAAGATCCCTCTTTCCATTGTCAGACAAAGATCATTCTTTGGTGGGCGCCAAGATCCCTCTGGGATCTCTTGTTTAAATAGGTTCGTTTTTCTCGACTGCTGAGTTCATACCCTTGATACTAAAATATATATACATATGTATACTGTTTGGTAAAAAAATCCACAACACCAGGACATATTCAGACAAAATCAAAAGCTCATACCAACATTTGGCATCAGAGTTTCAAAGCTTTTGCAGGAACTAAATATAAATTTCGACGCCATTGACGAGTACACCATATCGGATGTACCACCATGGCTCATTCAAACACCTGATATCAATTTATCTTTGCATGAGAGGGCAAAGTCCAGTGCATTACCCGAAGAACATAAATCCTCCTTTCGGGAGTGCATCAGTGCTTTCCCTGATCATGTTAAGATCTACACTGACGGCTCAAAAGATGGTGATAAAGTTGCGGCAGCATGCTGTACATCTAAATACTGTTCCTCTATCCGACTTCCAGATGTTGCCTCCATTTTCTCTGCGGAATCTTGTGCTATCGGTCTGGCTCTTGACCACATCGAAGAACACCGCATTGAAAAGGCAATCATCTGTTCAGACTCTCTTTCGGTTCTGCAGGCTTTGAAATCAAGATGTCCTAGAAATACTCTAATCCAAAATCTTTTAATCCGAACATTTCGATTATCCTCTAAAACTCAAATTACTTATCTCTGGATTCCCAGTCACGTGGGTATAAAAGGGAATGAACAGGCTGATAAAGCAGCTAAGACTGCTCTTCGACTAGCACAAACATATTTGAAACTACCATACACCGACATCAAACCTTCAATTCAGTCAGCCATCAAACACCATTGGCAACAAAGGTGGTCTACCGAAACAAACAATAAACTGTTTAAAATTCAACCTACACTTAATCCTAAACTGTCCAGTCTGAGAGACCGCAGAGAGGAAGTTGTTCTCTCTCGGCTCCGAACTGGACACACATATTTTACACATTCCTATCTATTGAGAGGGGAGGATCCTCCCACATGCCATGCATGTGATTCTCCTCTCACAGTGGAGCATATTTTAGTGCACTGTATTGATTTTAAGCACATACGAGATAAGCACTACGATGTCTCCGACATGTATACTTTGTTTCATGCCGTGAGACATAATCGTATTTTCAATTTTCTCAAAGAAATCGGTATTTTAGATAAAATATGAACGTTTTTCTCATCATATCATTGTACCAGCTCAACATTTCATCGTTACATCAACATTTTGCATGAATTTTCTCGTGTGTTTTAGCCAAAACTATTTTATCCCATGCAAACCTTTTTTATCAAATAAACGTATACAATCTGTGTTTTAATCCTTACTTGCCTTTTCTTACCCTGATCTTTTATCCTGATATTAATGCCTGAATTGTAGTTTGGCCCTAAATGACCTTAGCTGTCGATGGGCCGTAAAACTCAAACAAACAAACAAACAAAAAGGTTAAAAAAAATCGTGCCAGGTCCCTGTGGTACAGGGTATATGTTTTCTGGAAATAGAGATGATGTGTATATGGTGCTACTTCTCATAACATAGGTCTACATGTATATGAAGAATTAAATACACATATAATCAATGTTTGAGGGAATTTCCTAGTTGTAATTCTATAGCAGCAATATGAAATGTACGTCTACATATACATAGTACAATACATATACAAAATACAAGCTTCTTTCCTTCCAACTGGACATTCCAGTCATCTCTCTCAAGAACTCAAAAATTGTTTACAAAAAACAGATATTTTTATAATTAGCAAAAAAACTACACGAATAATTGAACACATGTGAATAGCATATATAATGTCAAAGTATGAGCTAATTTATTTTTACATCTTTGACAGCTACATGCATTGACGTTATATGGAACGTTTTTTCGTACATTGTATGGTTTTAAATTGAGAAATTATTTTACTATTATTTGTATTCGGGTTGATGTGAATAAGGCGATTACGAAACTGCAATAATTGCCCCTTGCCGGGGGCCCATCTCCTCCTAAATGCCATCATGCGTGTGATTCTCCTCTCACAGTGGAGCATGTTTTATTGCATTATATTAATTTTAAACACATACTAGATATATATTACGATTTTCTCCCATACTTCACAGGGATATCACGCAGTTGCCAGGGAAAATATTTCTTACACAGGGGGGTGTAAGACAGCTCACTTACTAGACAATAACGTGACGTCATCAATACATGCGGCGTAACTGCGGTGCGCATTATAGATGACGCCATCAATTTTGACGCATAACGACATTCTTACGATAACGGCGCGAAGATAAAGATGGAAACCAAGTGGAATCTCATCATTTTTTCTCCTTACATCGACCATAGCTGTTAATAGGACGTTAATTAATCAAACAAACAAAAATTCTACTAAGTTTGGGAGAAAAAAGAATCAAACATGGGTCTGTGAAGTGGACAGGGATATCTCAACCCTCGTGAAAGATTTTGGCCGTCAACACTCGGCAAGCCTCGGGTTGAGATACCGCTGTCCACTTCAAAGACCCATGTAAGATTATATTAGTCTCTGACAATGAACACTTTGTTCCATGTCGCAAGATTTTATCTTTCCTAATACCTCCCTTGGCACCGACTCACTTTTGGTCTCGAGTTGAGTGTTAGCCCCTGTGAGGAAGGCTCTGGGTTCTGTCTCCTGGCCGAGATACACCAAAGTCTATAAAAGTAGTAGTTTCTGCTCCTGCTTAGTGCTCAGCATACAGGGACTGGGACGACTGGTTCGCCCGTTGTCAGTATAATGTGACCATGTGGGGTGTGTTGCTTAGGTGTCTTCGGCTCCATGCTTCAGTGTTATAGCACTCTATAAAGGGCAACATTACCACTATACAAGAAGACACAAACATGAATATACCGCAGTCTCCCAACCACACACCTCGCACAACATACTCGCAACACTGCATACATGGGAGGCCGTCCTTACATAACCATAGTTGTTAATAGGGACGTTAATTAATCAAACAAACTAACAAATCAATTAAACAAACAAGCCATTAGCATTGAAAACGCTGTATTGCAACTTTCGCATAGATGCTACAACTTTAGCTCTGACAAAGATCATGCTGTCGGTTCTGTGTGCAATCTTCACGTCATCAATATATCCCTCTTTGAGGTCTCCATGAAAGCTGGGTCCACGTCCCGAGACTGGGTGCACAGCTCTCATGCGGATGCACACCACTTTTGGGGGTGTGATGTGCGTCTGCTTGATATCAGTGTAGCTGAAGGCTTTCACAGTAGCTCCAATTTGAGCCAACCTGTTTGCCGTGGGTTGCATCTCGTATCCGGGGGAAGAAGGTCCTGGTGGTTGAATAGGTTTCGCTCTTTTTTCTTCCTTTTTTTTACTGCTACACACTACTTTGGCTTCAGACTCCGGTTAGACGAGAGGTAATATGGGCCCTGTATTATCAATCGGCTGGTCATGCCGAGCCCTTGGTTCGTAGATCTCCAAGAAGGCGGTGGCTTAGGGTCAATCGTGAGTTTAATTTGGATTGTCTTGATTCTGATCGATCTTGCAGGTGTACAATCTTGCGAGCGTGCTGTCGCAAGCTTGATTTGAATTATTGTTTGTTCGAAATATTCTTCCGAGTATACTATCTGTGTAACCCTGACACTTTGACATTGGATATCCATGTCATCATGAGTGTCCCCCTGTTGGGCTCCGAGGTGGGTGGGGGCACAGCTAGCGAATTTTAATTAACTCTAAAAGATGGCTTCCAAAAACAAACAAAATGAACTACAACCAAAATCTCCCCAAAAGGAATCAACCACAAATCAACAAACAAAAAGCGGTACAACAAACACATTCCCACAGTTTCTGGTCATGTCCTCTACACAGAGTGGCAAGACCACTGCAGGTTTATCACCCTTAATATTGCGAAAGGGCATCAAAGGCATTGCTGGAGATGTCAAATCTGTCAAGCCTTTGGGATCGGGTGATCTCCTAATAGAGGTTTTCCGCAAGCAACAAGCGGAGAACCTCCTTGGAACCAACAGTTTTGCCGGCCTCAGTGTGTGTGTAAAACCACACTCATCATTGAATTGCAGCAAGGGGGTAATCAGGTGCCCAGCCTTGCGCAATGACAATGAGCCTGACATACTGTCATACTTCCAAGAGGAGAACATTCCGGTCTCTCATGTTAAACGCATCATGATGAGAAAAAGTGGGAGCTTGGTCCCAACACACACTTTTATCTTAACATTCGCTACACCAACATTACCACAGAGCGTAACTGTTGGATACCAACGTTACAATGTCACTGTCTACATCCCTAATCCATTGAGGTGCCGTAACTGCCAGAGGTACGGCCATCATGAGAGCAATTGTAGACGGAAAATGGTATGTCAGTACTGTGGCCGTGAAGGTCACGACGAAAAAGACGAATGTGACATTGTCAACCGTCACTGCGTCAATTGCGGGGGTGACCATGCTGCGTCTGCTCGCACCTGTCCTGCCTGGACTCGGGAGAGGGAGATATTACGGATCAAATATACCCAAGGTGTCTCTTTCCCCGAGGCTCGGAGGATAGTAGAGCGTTCAGACCTGAATGTGGCAACCTATGCTCAGATAACCCGCGCAAAGACGCCTGTTGACAGTGTCACCGTCAAACATGCGTCGGTCCAGGCCTTGGTTGACAAGCCTAACTGGGACAATGATGTCCCAGATATGGCTGATGCTAAGGCCTGCAAAGTAATCATTGGGGACCCGAACAGGTTCAAGTCGGGTCCATCTAAGCCACAACACAAACCACAACAAAATCCACCTGCTGGGCCACCTGGAGCTAAAACGCCAATCCCACCGGCGTCTCCAGGACTTACACAACACCAAATTCAAACACCGAACATCAGAAAAAAAGTTACCGCCGCTCGTCATAGACGTGCTACATCTTCACCGTCTATTGACGTTAAAAAACTCCCCGATAAAGCAAAGCGTCCAGCAAATACACCACCGCAGGAGCAACGCCAGACCAAAACCACCAAGGTAAAGCTGGCGAGGCTCCCTGCACTAAACAACAAACCCAGTAAGGGATCAGATGACCCTATCCTTGGACGGAACATCTATGATGTTCTATCGGACGACAGCGAGTTTGGTGACAACACATTTATTGCCACCAAACAACCTGCTTCAAGTAGTCCTGTCGGTCCGACAAACTATCCTCAAGTATCAATATAGAGACAAACACTATCATACAATGGAACATACGCGGATTTAAAGCGAACATAGAAGAATTAAAACATCTTATACAAACAAAAAACCCATCCATATTCTGCCTTCAAGAAATAATGCTGAAAGACACCATCAATCTCCGACAATTTACACTATACACCAAAACTCCAACAACAGGTGGCCGCCCATCAGGTGGTGTGGCGGTGGCGGTGCATAAAAACGTTCCTCACAGACACATTCAGCTAGATACCACCTTGCAAGCTGTTGCTATAAGCGCAACTCTTCACCGAAAAATAACAGTCTGTTCTATATATTTACCTCCAAATACTCCATTTAGTTGTGATGAACTGAGTAACATCGTATCACAACTACCAATGCCATATATTATCATGGGTGACTTTAACGGTCTTGCCTTTTCTTACCCTGATCTTTTATCCTGATATTAATGCCTGAATTGTAGTTTGGCCCTAAATGACCTTAGCTGTCGATGGGCCGTAAAACTCAAACAAACAAACAAACAAACAAAATTAACGGTCATAATAGCCTCTGGGGCTCCCCAGGCACTGACGATAGAGGTAGACGTATCGAAGATTTTATTAATAAAAACAGCTTATGTCTTTATAACACCAATGCCCCAACATATTTACACCCTGCCTCTGGCTCGCTTACCCACATTGATCTATCGTTGTGCCATCCATCAATTCTTCTGGATTATGATTGGATGGTCAACGGTGATCTTTGTGGGAGCGATCACTTTCCAATTATACTTAAAAACATAGGGTCACCAAAACTTGAGGAGCCTATTCCTCGTTGGAATCTACATAAGGCGGACTGGGTTCAATTTAAAAATTTGTGCGCAGAGGAGCTCATTGAGGATAAATTTTTGAACCTCGATGACCCCATTAAAATTTTCACAGAAGCACTCACTTCTATCGCTACAAAAACCAAAATAAAATCCGTGCCAAAACCTACATAGTTTCGTCTCTCAAATGATTCATTTATCAATAGATCTGGTAGAAATTCCGCTCTGAGGCGGTACTTGGCTTCGCCAACCGTCTCAAACTATAACAATTTTAAAATTTGGAGAGCAAAAGCTCGAAGGTCTATCAAATCTGACAAGAAAAGTACCTGGAAAGAGTACGTCTCAAAAATTAATTCCAATACATCTTCGAAGAAAGTTTGGGAAATGATTGGTAAAATCAGTGGGAAAAGGAAAGCAACACCATCCTCCCACCTCATTAACAACAATAAAATATTTTCTTCAAAATCCGAAATAGCTGACGCCTTTGCCAAAAATTTTGCTAAAAATTCATCCATCAAAAATCATTCTAAAAAATTTCAAAAATTTAAAAAGGAAAAGGAAAAGAGACGTCTTAATTTTAAATCCTCCAATAGTGAAAGTTACAATAGGCCTTTCGAGATACCAGAATTGCTCGAGTCCCTTGAGAAATCAAAGGACTCGGCAGCTGGACCAGACGAAATTCCATATATGTTTTTTAAAACAATTACCAGAATCTTCACTAAAATGTCTTTTAACTATATTTAATCAAGTTTACTCTTCTGGCAAAATTCCCGAGTCTTGGAAGGAATCTACTATTATACCCCTTCCGAAGCCCGGGAAAGATGCTACTGATGCCAATAACTATCGTCCTATTTCATTGACGAGTTGTATTTGTAAAACTCTAGAACGTATGATAAAACAATATTTTAAGTCCTTTGCAAAGCGGCTTTAGAAACCGCAGGGGAACGGTAGACCACTTAGTTAGACTAGAAACATTTATACGAGAAGCATTTGCCAAGAAAGAACATCTTGTCGCCGTATTCTTTGACCTTGAAAAGGCATACGACACAACTTGGCAATATGGAATCATGAACGATCTCCATGACATCGGTATACGTGGTAATTTGCCAAAGTTTATATCAAATTTTATATCTGACAGGCATTTCAAAGTTCGAACGGGTTCAACTTATTCAGAAACAGAAACACAGGAGATGGGCGTCCCTCAGGGTGGTATCCTGTCCGTCACACTTTTTGGACTAAAAATTAACAGCATAACTTATTGTCTTGGCCAATCTACGGAAGGGTCTCTATTTGTGGATGATTTCTTGATCTGTTACAGATCAAAAAACATGCACACTATAGAACGACAACTACAACAATGTTTAGGCAAATTACAAAATTGGGCTGACGAAAATGGCTTTAGATTTTCAAGATCAAAACTGTCTGTATGCACTTCTGTCAAAAACGAAAACCACACAATGATCCTGACCTCACACTCAATGGAATTAAAATTCCAGTAGTTGAACAAACTAAATTTCTTGGACTAATATTTGATTCGAAACTGTCCTTTGTTCCACATATCAAACATCTGAAGGATAAGTGCTCGAAGGCGCTGAACATTCTACGAGTTCTTTCCCATTCTGATTGGGGTGCAGACCGTGAAATGCTTCTACGTATCTATCGGGCACTTATTAGATCAAAACTTGACTACGGCTCTATTGTCTATGGATCGGCTTGCAGCTCCTATCTACAGATGCTTGACCCTATACAGAATCAGGGACTGCGTCTGGCACTTGGAGCTTTTCGAACAACACCTGTGAAGAGTCTCCATGTGGAAGCTAATGAGCCATCTCTAGACGATCGACGAAAGAAATTATCCTTACAGTATGCTGCTCAACTGAAATCCAATCCCAAAAATCCTGCATTTAACCTTGTATTCAATCCACAACACCAAGAAATATTTACACAAAATCAAAAGCTCATACCAACATTTGGCATCAGAATTTCAAAGTTTTTGCTGGAACTTAATATAATCTTTTTCGACACCCATTGACGGAGTAACCGTAATCGGATGTACCACCTATGGCTCATTCAAACAGCCTGATATCTATTTTATCTCTGTCCATGAGAGGGCAAATCCAGTGCATTACCCGAAGAGGGACACAAATTCTCCTTTCAAGGGGAGTGCATTAGGCTTTCCCTGACCATGTTCAGATCTACACTGACGGATCAAAAGATGGGGATAAAGTTGCGTCAGCATGCTGTACATCTATTAATTCACTGACTCCTCTATCCGACTCCCGGATATTGCCTCCATTTTCTCTGCGGAAGTCATGTGCTATCGGTCTGGCTCTTGGGCTTGACCATATCAAAAGAACACAGCATTGAAAATGCGGCAATCTGTCATCTGTTCAGACTCTCTTTCGGTTCTTCAGGCTTTGAAATCAAGAAGCCCTAGAAATACTCTAATCCAAAATCTTTTAATCCGAACATTTCGATTATCTTCTAAAACTCAAATTACTTATCTCTGGATTCCCAGTCATGTGGGTATAAAGGGGAATGAACAGGCTGATGAAGCAGCTAAGACTGCTCTTCGCCTAGCACAAACAGATTTGAAACTACCATACACCGACATCAAACCTTCAATTCAGTCAGCCATCAAACACCATTGGCAACAAAGGTGGTCTACCGAAACAAACAATAAACTGTTTAAAATTCAACCTACACTTAATCCTAAACTGTCCAGTCGGAGAGACCGCAGAGAGGAAGTTGTACTCTCTCGGCTCCGAACTGGACACACATATTTTACACATTCCTATCTATTGAGAGGGGAGGATCCTCCTACATGCCATGCATGTGATTCTCCTCTCACAGTGGAGCATATTTTATTGCATTGTATTGATTTTAAACACATACGAGATAAATACTACGATGTCTCCGACATGTACACTTTGTTTCATGCCGTGAGACATAATCGTATTTTTAATTATCTCAAAGAGATCGGTATTTTAAGCAAAATATGAACGTTTTTCTCATCATACATCGTATCAACTCAACATTTCATCGTTTCATCAACATTGTGCATGAGTTTTTCTCATGTGTTTTAGCCAAATTTATTTTTATCCCATGCAAACCTTTTTTTTTATCAAATTAACGTTTACAATCTGTGTTTTAGTCCTTACTTGCTTTTTCTTACCCTGAACTTTTATCCTGATATTAATGCATGACTTGTAGTTTGGCCCTAAATGACCTTAGTTGTCGATGGGCCGTAAAACTCAAACAAACAAACAAATATCCCTCTTTGAAAACAAGAGGCCCAGAGGGCCTGTATCGCTCACCTGGTTTGTAATGCCAAATAATTTTCTGAATACAGGTTCATTGTTTCTTTTCTAAAGGAATTTTAATATTAACCTCTAAATCCCCTATTGGGCCCCATCCCTCCTGCCCCCTGGGGGTCAGAGCCAAAATTTATACAAGTTCTGTTCCCCTTCCACAAAGGATGTTTCTGGCCAAATTTGGTTACAATCCATGCAGAACTCTATGAGAAGTAGCGATTTAAAGGATTTACCTCTATTTCCCCTATTGGGCCCCACCTCTCCTACCCCCAGGGGATCAGAGCCAAAATTTATACAAGTTCTGTTCTCCTACCCCCAAGGATGTTTGTGGCCAAATTTGGTTACAATCCATGCAGAACTCTAGGACAAGTAGCGATTGATAGAATTTACCTATAATTCCCATATTGGGCCCCGCCCCTCCTGCCCCGGGGACCAGAGCCAAAATTTATACAAACTCAGTCTTATTCTCCCAAGGATATTTCTGGCAAAATTTGGTTACATTCCATGCAGAACTCTATGACTAGTAGCGAATTAAAGGATTTACCTCTATTTCCCCTATTGGGCCTCACCCCTCCAGCCCCGGGGGGCCAGAGACAAAATTTATACAAATTCTGTTCCCCTTCCCCCAAGGATGTTTCTGGCCAAATTTGGTTACAATCCATGCAGAACTCTACGACTAGTAGCAATTTATAGGATTTACCTCTATTTCCCCTATTGGGCCATGCCCCGGGGGGGTCAGAGCCAAAATTTATACAAGTTCTGTTTCCCCTTCCCCCAAGGATGTTTGTGGCCAAATTTGGTTACAATCCATGTAGAACTCTATGACTAGTAGCGATTTAAAGGATTTACCTCTATTTCCCCTATTGGGCCCCGCCCCTCCTGCCCCCAGGGGGTCAGAGCCAAAATTTATACAAGTTCTGTTCCCCTTCCCCCAAGGATGTTTGTGGCCAAATTTGGTTACAATCCATGTAGAACTCTATGACAAGTAGCGATTTAAAGGATTTACCTCTATTTCCCCTATTGGGCCCCGCCCCTCCTGCCCCCGGGGGGTCAGAGCCAAAATTTATACAAGTTCTGTTCCCCCTCCCCCAAGGATGTTTGTGGCCAAATTTGGTTACAATCCATGCAGAACTCTATGACTAGTAGCGATTTAAAGGAAATGTTGACGGACAGACGGACGGACGGACGGACGGACGACGGACGACGGACGCCGCGCCATGACATAAGCTCACCGGCCCTTCGGGCCAGGTGAGCTAAAAACCATATGCCTTCTTATTTGCCGTTCCTTTCATAGTGGTGTTAACATATTTTTTTGGTCTGTACATCCAGATTATTTTTTTTTTGTAAATTTGATGGAAGTTTGTGTTTGGCAATGTTCTTAATAAGGCGTTCCTCCATTCGACGTCGCCAGCATATACCATTAAATCGGGAAAAGTATTACCAATATTTTGCTAAGTTCAGTAAGGCGTTATATTTGTTGTATAGATCAGCCTTGGTCAGATGCCCTATATGTCATTTCCACAATTTTAGCTGTGGTGCAATATACATTGTTATTTGTAACAGCATGGAGTTCTTCTTAATAAATTGAAGGATTTCGAAGTCTGTCGTTGGCCTTACAGTCTCATTATCAATGTTATGATCAAACCCAAGCTTCTGTGCTTGAATACATTTTCATTGGCCAGACCAGAAAACGGTTGTCGCGTTTGTAGTTTGGATTCTCCAAAATTTCCTTGTTGGCAGTTTCTAGTGGTGTTGCTACCAATAACCTCTACTTACATTTTTTCGTGGGAATTTAGGAGATTTTTAGATAAACCTTACTTAGAAACTATTGTATTGCCCAGCATAATACGACATTACAAATCAGGATTTTGTTACGATCTTTGCCTTAAGGTCTTCTAAATCACAAAATTGGCGATCTTCAGCTGTCTGATCATGCACAAAAATTAATTATCTGAAATTTGTTTTGTTAAACGAATGACATAAACGCCATGAACTTAAACTGTAAATATCTTGGCTATTATTGATGTTAAAAACAATACATTTTTATAGTTTTTATTTTCGTTTTTAATGTTTTATTTCATTTATTGAACTTACTGCTTACCTACAACATACCACAGTCTCACAAAAAACGCACCTCGCACTTCACACACGCTTCACAATGTGTACATGGGGTGCCGTCCTTACATGACCCTGGCTGTTAATATGACGTTAAAATAATCAAACAATCCAGAGACTTTCTCACAGAGGCGAGCGCTTAACCGAAGGCCAAAAGTGAGATGGTGTCAAGGAGAGACGTTAGGAAGAATGAAATAATTTTTACTGGCTGGGTAAGGTCCTCGATGAAGGTGGGAGTGTAGTGAATCTCGATTGAATGGATAACATAATCCACCTTTTAACGGTACTACAGATATCTGCGTTATCATTTCATTTAGGTCTACCCAACATCAATAACACCAAGTAATTGTTCATGAATTAAAAAACGGCTCAGAGTTTAAAACATCCATACCATCAATTTAAAATATTGAAATTGCCACTTTATTTATAAGGACATATGGCCTATGACAAATGTCTGTACCAAAGACTTTTTTCCTTAAAACAATATTGTCCGAACTTATCACCTGATGCTATATAAACTGAATCCATCGTATCTGATACTGTTGCTTGGTGTCTTCGGCGGCATGCTTCAGTGATATAGCACTATAAAAAGGGCAATAGTTCCACTATACAAGAAGACATAACATGAATTTACCGCAGTCTCCCAAAACACGCACCTCGCACAACATACACGCAACACACCGCATACATGGGAGGCCGTCCTTACATGACCATAGCTGTTAATAGGACGTCAATTAATCAAACAAACAAATCCAACAATACACTTGTAGCTTTATCGGAGAGTACATGTGACTGGTGTTATTTCCTTACAAATTTCCACCGTGTACGATTCTATTAATAATAACTACAGAGATACTTATAAATTTCGGATATTTACAAATTATTGATACAAATTATTTAATAAAGAAACGATCCATTGCTTCATACCAAACAACATATAATTAGGTCAGACCTATTTAGATTTTATGAACATATCTCACAAAACAAATGTTGGAAATTCTGATTTGGAAGCTCTAAACTCTTCTAACAGCAGATGAACAGAGTTTAGGGCTGGTTCGATATCTTGGAGAAGTTTCGCTATATTTTCCTCATTGCTAGATGTAGGGTTACAAACTTTGTTATGTCCTGTAAACAGTTTGTGTCTTTGACCTCCCTTGAACACCCGTCTTCGAAGGCATACCATTTCAGGGACACTATCACAAGAGTAAAGACCATTAATGTTTGATTGTAATCACATTTGACACTGATGATTTTATTGCTGTTTCAGGAAGGACAATATTGGCTGCCACAAGGATGTACTTTGCACGTCTACTTCTGAGAACTTTTGTTATTGACTTCATGTAATTGTGACAAAGATGAAATCCATCGATCTGTAGATTAACAGAGTGAAACTGGTTCTGTGCCTTTTGTTTGTATAAGTCCGAACTTTCCGTTGCTATGATAACCTTATTAATATTGAAACATTATTTTTCTTACAAGTTTCTAAATATATGTGTTGATTATCAAAAATATTGCTGCAAAAGGGTGAGAAATCGCTTTGAAAGAGAACTCTACTCGTATTCTTGGGATTTAAGGGGTTAATCCACAAGAAGGGCTTCCACCAGATTTTTAAGGCTTTCGTTTCTCGATCTATTAGCAGGTTGCCTTAGGTTAAATTTTTAGCTCACCTGGCCCGAAGGGCCGGTGAGCTTATGTCATGGCGCGGCGTCCGTCGTCCGTCGGCGTCCGTCTGTCCGTCAACATTTCCTTTAAATCGCTACTAGTCCTAGAGTTCTGCATGGAATGTAACCAAATTTGGCCACAAACATCCTTGGGGGAAGGGGAACAGAACTTGTATAAATTTTGGCTCTGACCCCCCGGGGGCAGGAGGGGTGGGGCCCAATAGGGGAAATAGAGGTAAATCCTTTAAATCACTACTAGTCTGCATGGAATGTAACCAAATTTGGCCACAAACATCCTTGGGGGAATAAGAACAGAGTTTGTATAAATTTTGGCTCTGACCCCCCAGGGGCAGGAGGGGTGGGGCCCAATAGGGGAAATAGAGGTAAATCCTTTAAATCACTACTTGTCCTAGAGTTCTTCATGGAATGTAACCAAATTTGGCCACAAACATCCTTGGGGGAAGGGGAACAGAACTTGTATAAATTTTGGCTCTGACCCCCCGGGGGCAGGAGAGGCGGGGCCCAATAGGGGAAATAGAGGTAAATCCTATAAATCGCTATTAGTCATAGAGTTCTGCATGGATTGTAACCAAATTTGGCCACAAACATCCTTGGGAAAAGGGGAACAGAACTTGTGTAAATTTTGGCTCTGACCCCCCAGGGGCAGGAGGGGCGGGGCCCAATAGGGGAATTAGAGGTATATATTCTCATTCCTTCAGAAAAGAAACAATGAACCTGTATTCAGAACATTACTTGGCATTACAAACCAGGTGAGCGATACAGGCCCTCTGGGCCTCTTGTTTTTACATTAACATTGAAATGCTTACTTCGTCCATGGTCCTCGTCCATCCGTCCGTCCGTTAACAATTCTTGCTACCGCTATTTCTCAGAAAGTGCTGAAGGGATCTTTCTCAAATTTCACATGTAGGTTCTCCTAGGGCCCTTGTTGTGCATATTGCATTTTGGAACCAATCGGTGAACAAATGAAGTGATCCGTTTCATATTTTGTTGTATATTTGAAAAAGTTTGAAAAGCAGGGAAAAGATCCCTCTTTCCATTGTCAGACGTAGATCATACTTTGGTGGGCGCCAAGGTACCTCTGGGATCTCTTGTTTCACATGCAGTTATTGTCATTCGTTTGGTGTCATTCCATGTTCTAGTCTAAAAGGGGAAACAAATCTTCAAAAATTAAGACTTTGAAGCTATTTCTAAACGTGAATTATTTACAGCTAATGTACACATGTAGATTCACTGTTCATGTATTTGAGAACAAAAGGGGAGGTTTTTTCGATTGTTTTTCAGGTATTAAAAGGTGAAGATGTCCTCACATCATTGTTGTTTACATGTCGTTTGAGCGAAAATAATATAGGGAGCATATTTAATCAAAGTACTGAGAGTACTGTATCGGTACAAGTGTACGACAAGTAAATGTCAGTAACATTGTAACTGGAAGTATATTAACGACCTAAAGATTGCACGACATGAAGTTTGTTTAGGAATAGCAGTATTATGTCTGAAATAAAACAAATGAATACACGTAATTGTTTTTTGTTGTTGTAAGAATTAAACAATGTATTGTCACACTTTAAAACAGCTTCAGTTATCTTATGTACATATGGTGTGTTTCAGTACAGAACCTTCAATCCAAGATGAAGTATTAATGTTGGGTAAGTCAACTTTGTGTAAAACCAGTTTTGTGTATGTCACCGGGGCGTAGTAAATATAACCACAGACAAAGGTTCTGTTGATCACCTTTTATTACCGGATGGTAAGGAAAAGCCTACAAAGACAAAACAAACAGTCACTCACCATGTCTTTCATATCGAACCGCAGGGGAACGGTAGACCACTTAGTTAGACTAGAAACATTTATACGAGAAGCATTTGCCAAGAAAGAACATCTTGTCGCCGTATTCTTTGACCTTGAAAAGGCATACGACACAACTTGGCAATATGGGATCATGAACGATCTCCATGACATCGGTATACGTGGTAATTTGCCAAAGTTTATATCAAATTTTATATCTGACAGGCATTTCAAAGTTCGAACGGGTTCAACTTATTCAGAAACAGAAACACAGGAGATGGGCGTCCCTCAGGGTGGTATCCTGTCCGTCACACTTTTTGGACTAAAAATTAACAGCATAACTAAATGTCTTGGCCAATCTACGGAAGGGTCTCTATTTGTGGATGATTTCTTGATCTGTTACAGATCAAAAAACATGCACACTATAGAACGACAACTACAACAATGTTTAGGCAAATTACAAAATTGGGCTGACGAAAATGGCTTTAGATTTTCAAGATCAAAAACTGTCTGTATGCACTTCTGTCAAAAACGAAAACCACACAATGATCCTGACCTCACACGCAATGGAATTAAAATTTCAGTAGTTGAACAAACTAAATTTCTTGGGCTAATATTTGATTCGAAACTGTCCTTTGTTCCACATATCAAACATCTGAAGGATAAGTGCTCGAAGGCGCTGAACATTCTACGTGTTCTGTCCCATTCTGATTGGGGTGCAGACCGTGAAATGCTTCTGCGTATCTACCGGGCACTTATTAGATCAAAACTTGACTACGGCTCTATTGCCTATGGATCGGCTCGCAGCTCCTATCTACAGATGCTTGACCCTATCCAGAATCAGGGACTGCGTCTGGCACTTGGAGCTTTTCGAACAACACCTGTGAAGAGTCTCCATGTGGAAGCTAATGAGCCATCTCTAGACGATCGACGAAAGAAATTATCCTTACAGTATGCTGCTCAACTGAAATCCAATCCCAAAAACCCCGCATTCGATCTTGTATTTAATCCACAACACCAAGACATATTCAGACAAAATCAAAAGCTCATACCAACATTTGGCATCAGAATTTCAAAGTTTTTGCAGGAACTAAATATAAATTTCGACACCATTGACGAGTACACCATATCGGATGTACCACCATGGCTCATTCAAACACCTGATATCAATTTATCTTTGCATGAGAGGACAAAGTCCAGTGCATTACCCGAAGAACATAAATCCTCCTTTCGGGAGTGCATCAGGACTTTCCCTGATCATGTCAAGATCTACACTGACGGCTCAAAAGATGGTGATAAAGTTGCGGCAGCATGCTGTACATCTAATCACTGTTCCTCTATCCGACTTCCAGATGCTGCCTCCATTTTCTCTGCGGAAGCTTGTGCTATCGGTCTGGCTCTTGACCACATCGAAGAACACCGCATTGAAAAGGCAATCATCTGTTCAGACTCTCTTTCAGTTCTTCAGGCTTTGAAATCAAGAAACCCTAGAAATACTCTAATTCAAAATCTTTTAATCCGAACCTTTCGATTATCTTCTAACACTCAAATTACTTATCTCTGGATCCCCAGTCATGTGGGTATAAAGGGGAATGAACAGGCTGATAAAGCAGCTAAGACTGCTCTTCGCCTAGCACAAACAGATTTGAAACTACCATACACCGACATCAAACCTTCAATTCAGTCGGCCATCAAACACCATTGGCAACAAAGGTGGTCTACCGAAACAAACAATAAACTGTTTAAAATTCAACCTACACTTAATCCTAAACTGTCCAGTCGGAGAGACCGCAGAGAGGAAGTTGTTCTCTCTCGGCTCCGAACTGGACACACATATTTTACACATTCCTATCTATTGAGAGGGGAGGATCCTCCCACATGCCACGCATGTGATTCTCCTCGCACAGTGGAGCATATTTTAGTGCACTGTATTGATTTTAAGCACATACGAGATAAGTACTACGATGTCTCCGACATGTACACTTTGTTTCATGCCGTGAGACATAATCGTATTTTTAATTATCTCAAAGAAATCGGTATTTTAAACAAAATATGAACGTTTTCTCATCATATCATATCATCGTATCATCTCAACATTTCATCGTTTCATCAACTTTGTGCATGAGTTTTCTCATGTGTTTTAGCCAAAACTATTTTATCCCATGCAAACCTTTTTTTTTATCAAATAAACGTTTACAATCTGTGTTTTAGTCCTTACCTGCCTTTTCTTAACCTGATCTTTTATCCTGATAATAATGCATGACTTGTAGTTTGGCCCTAAATGACCTTAGTTGTCGATGGGCCGTAAAACTCAAACAATCAAACAATCAATCATATCGAACACACCCAACCGATACCGAACGCGAATGTCACACACCATTCACCATTCCTACCATGTCAACTTACCAGGCTTCTGTTAATGGCGACTCTATAAAAACTCTGTCTCGCAACAGTTAGCTTTTATTGGCTATGTTGTGCTGGACCGCTTGCGCCGACGTCCAGCAATAGAATGCCAGAATAGGGAAGATAGAAAGCCAGAAGTGAGATGACGTAGACAGGTGTGAGAACGCAACAAGCATGCAAAGCAGGTGCGAGTGTTAATTGCTGAGTTGCGTTCCTGCTGATGTCCATGTCACGTCGGACTGGTCCGGCCACTTTGTGCACATACCTCACATTCCACAGGACATGTACATTGACAGGGTCACATGTAAACAACGCCACATACGCAGGGACTTGACGCACACATACACAGTACATAATTGGTACATAACACCTAGGTTACATACTCCCCTCCTTAGGGAAAATGTGTCCCACATTTAGATACATGACATCATTAAAATATATTAATCACTAAATGACTTGCAGCTGGAGACCAGTCAGGGTATAGCCTACCTGCAAGAAAGCAAACATCTGAGCCTATATTAGCCTGAAAATGAAATAAAACAGTTAGACGTGTCTGTGTAGATACAAGACTGGAAATGAAATAAAATAGTTAGAAATGTTTTGCTGCAAAAGAATATGAATAATGATATCAATTAAGTACAGCCTAATTCTAAAATATCCATGAAGTAATCACACTCTACACTTTTACATCTTGCGATGAGTGTCATGGACTAACCCCCAGAGAGCTAATTCCTAGGAAGAGTGAATATCAGTGGAGTACACTCCTTCATATGTACATATGAATATACACCAATTAACACCACTACACATTTAAAATAATGATTTAGTTTTCAAGTATAAAATATCATACTATTTACACATATACTTCATTCCTGGATCCCTCCCTAGCGAGCTGTGACATAACCCACTCTCCGTATCTGTCCCGGAGGATTACGGGCTCTTTTCGGCAAGTTTGTCCGTTCCAGACTCATGGAGCTTCCGGAACCCCATGGACTGTGGACTCAGAACCGCGATCATCCCTGTGAGATATTGGAGACACAGTTACAGGGGTATCATCAACTCTGGATACTGGCCTCGAGTTGTTTTTCTGAGCTCCTAGACCTTTCCGAGGTGTTTTGGGAGAATGTCGGAAAAGGGAGACAACCTCGTGTCTACGTCGCTGTGGAATCACATTATCGTTTGCCACAGCTACCCTGTGAACTGCTCGAATCCGTATCAGAATCGGTATCAGTACTAGGCGTACATACCTTTCTGGACCTCGAGTTACTGGAGCTGTGGGGGCTTTGCGGCTCACCTGCTCCTCCAGTTCAATAGTAAAAATGGTACACTGTAGGCAACAACATATTACGGTGCAGGGTACGAAGAGGGCCAGTTCCCTTCTCACTACGCACCTTGTAGACAGGTATCATCTCATTTTCTGAGATACTCACACACCCTGTAATGGATCATGCTCCCACCTGTCAGCGAGTTTGTGTTTTCCTTAGAAACCCACCTTCCTAACGAGTACCAAGTCGCCCACGTTCTATAGCAACACTCCCTAACCCTAGTCATCGTAACCTAGCCTTGTTTT